>NC_052499.1:40034087-40128241 GCF_016617805.1 Bactrocera tryoni
ATAACTGCCCTATTTCTGGCCATTAGTAATTCAAAAAGATGACCAGTGTCAATGTCGGTTTTTTTTTGTATTAGAAATAATTTTGTTAACAGTCTCAGTCAATTTGTCGATCTGCTGTTGTATCTGAGTGTTTATGAAAAATTGACGGTCATTGGATTCTATAAGTTCTTGTGTTTCAAATTCTAGTTCGTTAAAATCATCGAAATCTGGAGTTCCGGCTATGTATTTTAGCGCAGTGCCAATCATGTTTTTACTTCCCGCTTGTCTATGGTGAATTTTCACCGTGTCAATCAATCGATAGATTTAGTTAATGTCCGCCTGAAGGACTTTAGTCATATGTGATTGGGCAAAAATATGAAATATGTTTTCTGTTTCCCGCAAGACGGTGAGGTAATTTGTCAAATTCGTTCGATGCGTGAGTACGCAAAAGTGGTAAAATAACTCTATAAAGGTGAAAAAAAAAATGTATTACTTAAAGTTATTCTTATGAACCTTCCTATTATTTATTAAAACTGTTGATCCTTGATCCGTTTGTACCGTTTTTTCTGTAAAAACTTTTGCAAATTTATAGCCAATTCTTATTCATAAAGTTTATCTCCTGACTTGAAAAACCTCGTAAGTTTACCTCTATTGCCCCTTGGAAAATTGTGGGCGCATTTTTCAGTCTGAAAAGAAGTCTACAAAATTCGTACTTCCCATTATTTACAGAGAACACAGTCTTTTCCCTGTCCTTCTCCGCCAACGTAATTTGGTGGAAACCTGACTTTAAGTCGAGTGTTATAAAAAATGCCGATTTCCCCATGTTTGTTAAAATAGCCGAAGTATCTATTTTGACGTTCAGTTTCCTCAAAGCAACTACCATTCTCATCTTCTTCCTCCCGTTCTCGTTTATCCCTTTTTTGTCGACAATCCATATAGGATTATTATACGGAGATCGAGAAGAACGAATTATTCCATCTCGAAGTAAATCTTTAATTTCCTGATTTATAAATTCTAAAGTGGCTATCGGGTAAGGGTATGACTTTGAATAAATCGGTTCGTTTTCACCTGTCCTAATGGTGGCTACCACATCAGTGTTAAGCGGCAAAGCCTCATCTGAATTTGAACTTTTGAATGTTTTCCAATATTAAAAAAATATTTTCTGTATTCCCTGGTTCTTTGAGAAAATTCCCATTTCCAACTATTTTATTACATTCATAATAGCAATTCTTTTCTTCACCACCTTCATACTGAAGAATTCCTTTTTGTAAGTCTATTTTTGCGTCAACGTCATTCAAGAAGTCAAACCCAATAATCCTACCATCGTCAAAAAAGTGTATTTCCTCCAAAAAGTCACATTGTGACGCATAATCATTTATTTCTAGAGATTCATCATACCACACAGTCGGGTCTATAGTCACTGCTTCATATTTTTTCACTTCTAAAAAGTCAAACTCAATGCACCCATCATTGTCAAAAGAATTTATATCTTCCAAAAGTCACATTGTGACTAATTTTCATTTAAAATTTTCACTCCTGAAGATTGCTGTCACTATTACCCTCTCAAAGTCTTTTTCGTTCATTCCTGATGTCTCTTTTCACTCCCACCGTAAAGTCACTGACCCGATTTGAGTTCTTTAGCGCTGGTTAAAAAGCTTGTATAAACACACAAATACTTTTGGGCCGTAGAACTTAAAAACTACTATCTTACACTTTGTAATTAATTTAGTCTGCCATAGCGCAATTTGGATTTGTCTTCAATACGGATTTGATAACTTTATTTATTATACTTCCTCTTTCTTTTTATTATATCGATAATTTCTGTAACGGTTAGTTAAACACACAAATAATTTAGTCCCATGGTCACCTTATAGTTACATTCTTGAAAATTCTTTCACTAATTTAGCGCCATACGCTATTTTTTTATTAACTTTAATAAATGTATAATTTTATTTATTATTTTCCTGTTTTATTTTTGCTTTTAGCTCGCGATCACTGAGTCCTCATATACGTTTCTTTGTTTACATAACTGCATTTAGTCGACTGTGTAACTATTGTGTTTGCCAAACAATTCCAAAATTGAGTTTCTTTACTGATTGCGATTCACCACATCATATTACATATGTAACGGTACCCGCTTCTGCAATTTCAAAAGCTATCCGCTATACTACCCAAACGCTATATTAAAAATCACGTATCATCAAGTGCTTGATTTCGTTAAAAAAAAAATCACTCATGTATGTAAATATAACAGAGTGTTTGTTTTTTTTTGTATCAAAATTAGTCTTCATTTATTGTTTATGTTTATTTTTAGTGATTAAGTTCAATGCGCTTTGGCTAGTTTAGGCTACATGGTTGATCGAACGTGGACTACTATATACGCATGTATGGCGTAGTCCTGTGGAGGCCATGTATAGAAAGAGTAACCCCTGCGTTCTGAAACATGCAAATTACTCAAAACGCTTTCCCGCCAGTTCTGGTGGGATGCCTGAAAATGGTATGCGCCCCCAAACGTGATTAAGTCTTGACCTCCCTAACGCAAGACAGCCAAGAAGGAAGTGTTGAGTTGTTTCCTCCACATCTTCTTCCATGCAACTTCTGCAGATGGCGTCTGGTGGGATTCCCAACCTTACCGCGTTAGAAGCCTCGTAGGATAAAGTGATCAGGGAAAGGCTGCCTTTACTGAGGGGCAAAGAGATCACTAGATCTCATGCGAACGATCTTGGGACCAAAAGACTTTTTCGACAGCGTGTGTAAAAGATTGTGGCCCAGCAGTAACAGAATAGGATACGGGAGCACAGATCCGCTCCCATCTCTACCGATAGCGGTCCTAGGGTGCTTCTCCTTGCTAGCTCATGTCTCATACGACTCACGCTGTGGTCTGGCACTCATATCATTCTGTCACAAATACACTCGATACTATTGGTAGCGAAGTTAGGTCTTCGATCAGCTCTTGAATTCCTCTCATTGTTAATGAGTTCAAGGTTGGAATCGCCGCTCTGCTGAGCCTGGTGTGTCACACCTCTCTGAAGGAGGCTGCACTCCGAGTAGTAAATCTTACTGCTACCTTAATGGCTCCAATCTCGGCCTGGAAGACACTGCAATACTTAGGAAGTTGGAGAAACTGGAGTCGATAGAGAGCTCTTGACAGTAGACCCCTCCACCTTTGACCCATCCGTGGAGAAGCTCACTCTCCCTTTTCTCCAACGGCTTCTTCCCACCCACAACTCCCCGGTATATGGGTAGTAGTGATCAGACCCGTGCTTTTTTTAGGAATTCAGCAGCCTATTCTTTGGCAATGTTTAACAATAACTCAGAAGAAATGGCAACATCTGCAGGACCCTAGAAGGCTTTCGATTCCAGCAGACATGTCATTACTTTTATCATAATACACCTTTTGAATAATTAGTGTTAACAAATAATGACCTAAACACATCCTCATTTTTAGCTTGGAAATATTTAAAATTTTTCTGCGTACTTAAGTACGTACGTACATATTAATAATAAAAATAACATGAAATATGAAAACCTTGCAACTGTTTTTATTTAAAATTTTTAATTTTTATACAGATTTAGATTGATCATACGTTATTTTGTTTCAGAAAAGAAAAATCAAAAATAACGTAAGACTACCTACTACAAAATTTGCTTAATTTAATATACTTATAGTTTCATGTTAATTCAGATTTGAAAATTTTGTTTCAATATCTCAAGTGGTTTTCTCTTTAATTGTTTTTTTGCTTCTCCTGTAAACCTACGAAAAGTGATGTTACGTTATTTTGCGATTAAAAGATAAAAAAAATTTTTTCTTTGTGTTTTATATTTGAAAAGGAAAAATTATATTTCATTTTACAACAGTAATGAATTCATTTCGATTACAAAAATTAAGTGTTATTTAGTTGAACTTCTCTAAGTAAATGAAAGTGAATCAGAAGTAAATACTGAATCGAAGCGTTATACGTGTCCGCAAATTATCCGTTTCATTGAAGTGCTCTTTGACCCCGCAGCCGTTGTCCTGCGTGAAATTAAGTGTTTTGACAACATTTTTTGGTTTTTGTTCCGATGTACAGAAAATATGGTTTTCCAACTCGTGAGCTCGCCACGTATATCTTACAGTTGGCGTGAAAAACATAGCCATTTCCAAATTTATGCCACACACTATGCGACTATCCTTGTGTCCTGTTGATTGTCATCTCGAATGCAATTTTCACTCGAAACGGAATATGTTTGAATTGAAATGGCAAATCGTTAGAACTCAAAGGAATTCGTAGAATCAAGCATTCTGCCCTCTTGTATTTGATAGCGTAGATTGCGGAACATAATAACGACAGATCCAACTTTGAGACGCAAATGATGCGGTGGCATACCAAGCCTCTCCAAAGAATTTAGAAATTCCACTGGATCATTCACGGCATCGTCTTCATTGTCAAGACGATCGATCGATTTGTATGAGCGCAGGTCTCCCAGAATTTGACTTTGAATCTTCTAGATTAAGTGAACAACATCGGTATTTTTGGCAGGTAACATTGCGCGTGCACTTAAGTAATCATAGTTACCATAATTTGGTCAATGTCCGAACATTCGTGATGAGTTCATCTTTCGTGAATTGATAAACAACAGATGGAATTGATATCGAACCACCGGAATTGATCCATTTCCAATTTTTAGACGCGAATTTGAAGGCCGATTTGTCTAAATGTTTATAGCGAAAAGTGTGCGTACTTCATTTTCATTCCAGTGATTAACATGTTCCAGCAATTCTAATTGCTGGCTTACTTCTCCAAAATTTGCGCACACCGTACCATTCACAGTACGCAATGACTCAAATCAAGTTGAACCGCGTACATTAATCAATAGCAACCGAAGGTACAAACAATCGTCGTTTTTCGGATGGATTGTGTAAATTCGTCCTAATGCATTACGTTGATAACACACCTGGACGTCAATCTACTGGTTGGTCTTGCTTTCTGCGCAACTATTTCTTTGACGATGCATTCCAGGTATAATATCAAGGTATTTCCAAATAGAGCAATGTTCACGCAAACGGATCACTAACGCAAGTTGAGAAAAAACTCGTCAATGTTAATTTTGTTTCTGGCGGTGTTTCCACTGGCTGTACTGTATTCTCTGGGTTGAAATACACTCTCCAAATTAAATACGCACAACAGTCGGAAAACGTTGATGAATTGCAAAAGTAAATATCCCACAAAGCGCTTTATTGCAGTTCACCATGTTGCTTCCTTTGGTGACGTAATTACAAACGTATTTTATCGATTACACCAAACCGCAATACTCAACATTGATATGAGTTTTGAATGTGAATTACACAATATGGCGAATATGATACGATCCATGTGTTGTCAACTTCAATATTCATTCTTCTAAATTGAATGCTGAATGTTCTGCCATTGTCGTCTGGTGAGCGACGCCTATACAGTGGATATCAATCATTTCAAGTTTTAGTTTCCGAAAGAAAAGCACTTGGATAGTGTTTCGAGCATTTATTGTCAGACCTACAACCCGAAGTGGGATTGTGGTGTCCGCAAGGTCCATGAACCATATTGGTTTTCACCATTTGGTATAATACTGTATCTTTCTCTGCATCAGGAATTTCCGCGGAAATGAGTTCATCAGTTTGATCTGGTGTAACCACCATCTAAAGAAGAATGTGTCCGTGCGACTAACTTTTTTTGCTACTCAACAGAATACATCCAGCATTCAAGATAAAGTCCATCAAACATCGCTGCTTTTGTTTGAAAAGTCGTGCTGCGACATCGTGACGATCAAAAAAGAGATAAAATGTATCCTATGTCCTTACCCTGGTTCTAAGCTACCTTCCCACCAATTTTCAGTTAAATCGATTCAGCCGTTCTTGAGTTATAAATGGTGTAACTAACACAACTTTCTTATACATATATACATATGTATATATCCGGAATAAAAGAGCATGCGACCGAAATTGAATGATTCAAATATTTGACAAATAAAAATATTGAAAAACAAAACAAACAAAAATTGAAAAAAAAAATGTGTATGGAAAAATGTTACTTTTTGGTAATTTTCCAATTTCCCTTAACATTTAGGAGGATGAAAAATAGATGTTGTCCGATTCTCCACCCTAGCCGATATGCACGCTAAGATTCACGAAAATCGGTCCAGCGGTTTCTTCTTCTTCTTAATTGGCGTAGACACCGCTTACGCGATTATAGCCGAGAGTTAACAACAGCGCGCCAGTCGTTTCTTCTTTTCGCTACGTGGCGCCAATTGGATATTCCAAGCGAAGCCGGGTCCTTCTCCACTTGGTCCTTCCAGCGGAGTGGAGGTCTTCCTCTTCCTCTGCTTCCCCCGGCGAGTACTGCGTCGAATACTTTCAGAGCTGGAGTGTTTTCGTCCATCCGGACAACATGACCTAGCCAACGTAGCCGCTGTCTTTTAATTCGCTGAACTATGTCAATGTCGTCGTATATCTCGTACAGCTCATCATTCTATCGAATGCGATATTCGCCGTGGCCAATGCGCAAAGGACCCTAAATCTTTCGCAGAACTTTTCTCTCGAAAACTCTAAACGTCGACTCATCAGTTGCTATCACCATCCAAGCCTCTGCAACATATAGCAGGACGGGAATTATGAGTGACTTATATAGTTTGGTTTTTGTTTGTCGAGAGAGGACTTTACTTCTCTATTGCCTACTCAGTCCGAAGTAGCACCTGTTGGCAAGAGCAATCCTGCGTTGGATTTCCAGGCTGACATTGTTGGTGGTGTTAATACTGGTTCCTAAATAGACGAAATTATCTACAACTTCAAAGTTATGACTGTCAACAGTGACGTGAGAGCCAAGTCGCGAGTGCGACGACTGTTTGTTTGATGACAGGAGATATTTCGTCTTGCCCTCGTTCACTGCCAGACCCATTTCTTTTGCTTCCTTGTCCAGCCTGGAGAAAGCAGAACTAACGGCGCGGGTGTTGAGGCCGATGATATCAATATCATCGGCATACGCCAGCAGCTCTACACTCTTATAGAAGATGGAACCTTCTCTATTTAGTTCTGCAGCTCGAACTATTTTCTCCAGAAGCAGGTTGAAGAAGTCGCACGATAGGGAGTCGCCTTGTCTGAAACCTCGTTTGGTATCGAACGGCTCGGAGAGGTCTTCCCGATCCTGACGGAGATTTCGGTGTTGTTCAACGTTAGCTTACGCAGCCATTTTAGTTTTGCGTGGGTACCAAATTCAGATATCGCGGCTTTAAAGCAGCACCTTTCCGTACTGTCAAAAGCGACGAAGAGGTGGTGTGTGTCGATTCTCCTTTCACAAGTATTTTCAAAGATTTGGCGCATATCTGGTCGGTTGTTGAATTTCCAGGTCAATCAGTTTGTTGACGGTGGGCTTTAGTCTTTCACATAATACGCTCGATAGAACCTTATATGCGTGACTTATCTCACGGTATTTGGCGCAGATTGTGGGGTCTCCCTTTCTGTGCATTGGGCAGAGCACACTTAAATTCAAATCGTTGGGCATGCTTTCGTCCGCCCACATTTTAAAAAGGAGCAAATGCATGCTCCTTAACAGTTCTTCGCCGCCGTTTTTGAATATCTTGGCTGGCATTCCATCGGCTCCCACCGCTTTGTTGTTCTTCAGGCGGGTAATTGCTATTCGAACTTCTTTATAGTCGGACAATGGAACGTCTGCTCCATCGTCATCGATTGGGGAATCGGATTGCCTTCTCCTGGTGTCATACTTTCACTGCCATTCAGCAGGCTGGAGAAATCTTTCCTCCATATTTTTAGTATGCTCTGGGCATCAGTCACTAGATCACCTCTGGGGGAACTATTATACTTCTCTTAGTTTACAAAAAATGGATCAAAAAGCATTTCGTGTCTTGATAAAGCATTGCTTTTTGGGGCACAAATGCTGTTGAATTTGGGCTCTGCACCAGGGAAATCAATCATTGAAAGGAGGTTTGCTAAGTTGGAAAGAGGCGAAATGAGCACCGAGGACAATGAAGGCAGAGGGCGCCCTAAAGAGGCAAAAACTCTGTGCAAAGTAGGTGCTACGCAAGTTCACAATCCTACAAAAACTGCGAGTTTCGCACATTATGAACCAGTCCTCAAACATCAGTCTTTTGGGATGGACATGGTATAATATTCATCGACTGATTACTGAGCCAATTATGATCTGGCTGTGTGTTCGGATGCAGTTCTATTTTACCCAGTATTAAGCAATTGTATTATTTTTGAGGAAGGTTAATTTTAAAGTTGTACACATATACTTCATCGATACCGTTTAGATATTGCACTGCTCTGTGCAATGCCTCGAAAATATGTATATCTAAAATTGTAATAGACCTTGTTATCAACACTGCAGTTATTTTGTTATTTTTATACTCTCGCAACAATGTTGCTAAGGAGAGTATTGTAGTTTTGTTCACATAACGGTTGTTTGTAAGTCCTAAAACTAAAAGAGTCAGATATAGGGTTATATATACCAAAGTGATCAGGGTGACGAGTAGAGTTGAAATCCGGATGTCTGTCTGTCCGTCCGTCCGTCTGTCCGTCCGTCTGTCCATGCAAGCAGTAACTTGAGTAAAATTGAGATATCATCATGATGAAACTTGGTACACGTATTCCTTGGCTCCCATAAGAAGGTTAGAAAGTTCGAAGATGGGCAAAATCGGCCAACTGCCACGCCCACAAAATGGCGGAAACCGAAAACATATAAATTGTCATAACTAAGCCATAAAGAAAGATATTAAAGTGAAATTTGGCACAAAGGATCGCATTAGGGAGGAGCATATTTGGACGTAATTTTTTTGGAAAAGTGGGCGTGGTCCCGCCCCTACTAAGTTTTTTGTACATAACTCAAAAACTACCATAGCTATATCAACCAAATCCCCAGAGTCGATTTCTTTCTTTTCGAATTCTATCTGATGCCTTCTCTGTATAATATATGTGTTGTTTAGAACCAATGATGATAGCGGAATAAAACTTTACAAAAATACGGTATTTGAAAAATATATAAATGACGTATAATGAAATCTCGATTATCACTTTATCATGCGAGAGTATAAAATGTTCGGTGACACCCGAACTTAGCCCTTCCTTACTTGTTTATGTTACATTTCGCGTTTGGTTTGTTGTACTTGTAATCTACCAAAGTACCCGTAATGCCTTGACGAAGAAAATAATGCCATTTTTTGTTTTGATATTAAAAATAGCGGACTGTTTCGTTAAAAAAACTGCCTTGTTTAGGAGCAATAAGCAGTATAATCCATATACTATGTACTTATTTCTTTCTTTCTTTTGAAGTAATAAAATTTTCAAATGGTTCTTACATGCATTTTGAACACATGATTCTGATTGGAAATATAATTTTGGTATTTATGAATTGTATTGAATTTTCACATAAAGTAATAAAAGGTATCCTTTGTCTTTCCTTTGGTTCTAAGCTACCTTCTCTTTTACATATGTATAACATAACTGATTAAATATGTCTAACAACATAATGGATTGTCAAAAAAGTCTTGCGGTATTTTTATTGAATTTTTTTTTTTTATTGAAATTGAAATTGAAATGAATTTTTGATGACTCATGCCCAGCTCTATGCCGGTCTCTTTCGACTAATTCAGCGATTTTATAGCAATTTTCGACGACAGGCCTTCCGGAGCGTGGCGCATCTACACCATAACCATCGTTGTGCGGTGGAAATGGAAACTGTATCGGGACCATAAACTGCACAAATTTTATTGGCGGCTTTGAGATGCATTTCTGGCTCTTTATCGTAGTAGTACTGTAAATATGCCGTATTTTATTTTACCTATGTTTGACGCCATCAATCAAATACGCGTTAGCGCGAGGAGTTTTCCAAAAGGTATAGCATGATCCGATGCGACGAATAAACTAGAATATGCGCGCTTTCTGCGCCAACTAGCGAAAAATACTGCAAGACTTTTTGACAACCCATTATTAACATAAACAGATGACCTCTGAAAGTTTCATTAAGGTACATACCTGACATACCATTCAAAATATACAAGTATAAAGAGCAAAGCTAACCGGATGTTTGAAAATTTGGATATTAGTGATATGGGGGCTTTATCCATTTTGGTTACATAGATGCTAGGTTAGGCAGAAAACACTCTCTCTAAATTTAGTTAAATACTACTGTGATCAATTTGAAAGGTGAATTTTGTCCATTTCATTTTCTGCCGCTGCAATACACTTATGCGAACGAATTTTTCAGTCATCACTTGGAAAAATCCTCGGTCGTGATGACCATCACGCCTTCTTCGATTCACTTTTTATGCCCTTAATTGAGTCGGGATGGATGGAGTCATGTGTAGAAGTTCACGGAAGTGAGGTATGATATTGATATCATCGGCCTCAACATTCCGCGCCGTTAGTTCTGCTTTCTCCAGACTGGCAAGGAAGCAAAGTAAATGGGTCTGGCAGTGAACGAGGGCAAGACGAAATATCTCCTGTCATCAAACAAACAGTAGTCGCACTCGCGACTTGGCTCTCATGTCACTGTTGACAGTCATAACTTTGAAGTTGTAGATAATTTCGTCTATTTGGGAAACCAGTATTAACACCACCAACAATGTCAGCCTGGAAATCCAACGCAGGATTGCTCTTGCCAACAGGTGTTACTTCGTACTGAGTAGGCAATTGAGAAGTAAAGTCCTTTTTCGACGAACTTTATAAGTCGCTCATCGACATTACGAGTTTTCGTGATAAAAATTCTGCGAAAGATTTATGGTCCTTTGCGCAGTGGCCACGGCGAATATCGCATTCGATGGAACGATGAGCTGTAGGGTAGAAGGGGGAGTATTCGCCAGTGGGGCACATATGCCACCACCAATTATCTTCAAAATTAAATAAGCTACTCATAATCGAAAAACGATATTTTGTGCATTTATCGATGGTGGTAGTTTCATTATACATGTGCTCGAGGACGGACGAGGTTTTATGTTTTACGTTGGTTGTAAGTATTTTTTGTAATAACTTTTTCAGTTTTTGTGATTTAAAAAAGATATTTCACAGATGTGTGCTATTGACATTAGTGACAAAATCTTGCCAGTGCTTGTTTTAGATAATTTATTAAAAGTCCCAAAACTGTTTAAATTAGTTCAAGAGGTTCCTTCTGGGGCTCATTCCCCAGGCTGTTGATGGGGTGGTTTCGCCGGCGATTCTGCCCCATGAGTATGATTCGCCACTGCCAAAGGTACCCCATGGGGTGAAATCACCACTGGCCAATGACCTTCAAGCCATAGATTCGCCATTAGCGTAATTAGGGATTTGCCTTTAATGTCTAATCTTGAAGTTCTTCTAGTACCATGAACTCAGGACAAATTTCTAAAATATTTATTTATACCTGTAGGTACAAAGATCTTTTAGCCTATACAATGGCACGGAAGTTTGTATTTAATGGGCCACAATAAATGATATTGACATGCCTTTATCATGTGTGGATAATGAAAAAGCTGGAATTGTCTGGATTCAAGCATTTATGAAACTAAAACTCGTCACTATATCGCATTTATTTTTTATGAATTAGTTCTTACCGGTATACAATATAAATATTAACATATGTAGGTATTTCGAATTGTCATTTGTACATTTAATGAATAACTCAGGTATCTGCCTTTAGTTGTTTTTACAATGAACTGCCTTGTTGATCTCTACCAATATAATATTACACTTTTTTTGTTACTTTTACATGAATTAATAAAAGTTAAGTTTATTTTTTGTTAAACATTGTTTAATAAATAAAAAAAAAATAGTTGTGCCACAAACTTAAATTTGCATTTTCCCTTTGACGATTGCGCCCCATCCCACTGGCGAATTTACCCCATGGAAGGGGCAGTTTCACCCTTTTGGGCATCTTGGGAAAACCGTAAAATTTATTGTATAAATAATAGGGGTAATCAGGAGATAAAACAGGTAAAATTTAAAGCCAACAAATGTAAGCTCTTAAACAAAAAGGTTTCAAAAGCCATTAACAGTTTTATGAAAGCACCTCAAAAAAAAAAAGAAGCCGAATGCTCCCCTTCTACCCTACGCTCAGTTGGCCGATTATGTTGACCATATGAGACGAAACGAGCAGGCTCTTTTTGCGGAACGTGGATTTTCATGTAGATGACGATTTGTAAACGTTGTTCAGGCGTAAGCCTTTTTGGATTTTGTCAAACTATATACTGTTAATATGCCTCATACTAATAAATTGTTCTCTCAGGTTCATTAAGGTACCATCACCAATAACATGTTTGTTATATCGCGCTAGGTGAAGTTCCCTTTTCTATTTTAAGGACAAAGAGCCACTATTATCAATAAAACACGCTCCCTCATTTTCATAGGGATAACTCACATGTTGACCGATATATATGGAATAAAGTCACCTGGATGTTCGATCTGTTAAGGTATATGAAAGCTAAAAGGGCGTGTTGACTGAGATTCAGCCCATTTTTGACACACAGACATACCCCAGCGAAATATTTATTAAGCCACTTTCGTTAAAGCTCAATAATGAAAGAAAAACCTATAATTTGCTACTATTTATTATTTTTCAGAATAAATATTTAATTCGATTAAGGTTATTGCTCAAACATGGTTCGAGATAAATCGATTACCTGGTTCTCAGGCGCATATTACCAAATAAAGCCGAACGAAATCATTTATAAAGCCACTTTGATTAAGCAATATATTTTTAGTATGTAAGAGAAAAATCAAATGTTTAATAAGATGTATGACCTCCATTGTTAGCAATAACTTCAATCGAATCGTCTGGGCATAGGGTCAGGTCAAGAATGGATAACGTTTCCCATTTTTCAACGATGGCATTTCTTAGACATTTAACGTTATCAAATTGCCGTCCCATTTCGAAAACTTTGGCTGATAACTCGGACCAAAGGTTTTCAATAGGGTTTAGGTCGGGAATAATTGCAGGCCAATCGAGAAATTTAATATTCCAATCTAACAAGAAATCAACTGTTTTCTTGGAACAATGTATCGCTGCATTGTCTTGCTGGAAAATGAATTCATTTCCAAAAAATTCCTCAAAATCAATAAGAACTTCATCCAGTAATTTAATGTAGTATTCCGAGTCCATTTTTGTTGGAGTTTTCTCTCTGTAAGTTATCCCAGCCCAAACCATGAGTGATCCGCCACAAAAATTTCGTCGCTTACATTTGTGCCTAGAAGACTCTATGTGCCTCCAATATTTTTGGAGACCATCGGGGACATCTAAATTGAATTTTTTTTCGTCAGTAAAAATAACGGTTTTCCACTCGTCGTCCCAAAAGCGATATTTTTCGGCGAAACGAAGCCTGGCCAGTTTGTTTTTCGGTCAATGACGGTTTGGCGCATTTTTATCATAAAATGCTATCCCTGAATTCACATTTAAGAGTATTTGTTGTGCTCATCCGTACTCCTATCTCAAAATTAACTTGCTGTTTTATATATCTCGCACTTACGTTTTCCTGCATGATGGAGATCGTTTAATTGCTACGTTTTTGCCAACTCGTTCACTTTTTAAGACCTCCGCCTATGTATTTTTCCATGGTGGATCCTGCGTGATTTTAAAGGTAATGGCATCACGGTAATGAAGTCTTATTTGTCCACCGGCTAAAGAATAACAATAAGGATCAATATAAGCGCCCCTCTGGCTTTATAAATATTTCGTTCTTGTTAAGTATTCACCGCGATTAAAAAATTAAATGAATATGAAATAATTCAAATATCGTCCCGTAAATTTAAAATGCAGAATCTGTGGACGCTTACATGAAATATGAAAGTTGACAGTGGCTTTATAAATATTTCGCTGGGTGTAGCATTGTCAGTATAGGGTTATACCTTGAGTTTCAATTATATATCAAAGTTTAATAAAATAGATTCCAATGAAGAACGTGATTCTACTACAAAACGGGGAATAAAAATAATAAGGAAGAGCTACGAGAAAATTGTACTCGTACATGAGAAGAACTTAGCGCGTTAGGCAACATTGGTCGAATATGCTATGAAGCCTTCGATATCAAAATAACATCGGTTAATGTTGCTTTATTCACAAAAATGTAAATTATTTTATTATCTTATACTTTGTTAAGTTTTTTTCTCGTACGTTTCCTTGTTGGTATTTTTATCCATGGCAAACTTAATATAACATGTTAAGAGTATACATATTATATTTTCTTTGTGTTATATTGAATTGTTGAATATCATTTTCACAAATACCCCATATATGTATATAGTTCTGGTGTAACCAAACAGTTCATACTCTTCCAACTTGGGATAATCAAAGCTGGGAAAATACCTTCATATGTTGACAAACTTCATTTTAACAGGAAAGGAAGAATTAATCAGGTGCAACCCATCATTTTATACCCTTGCAACTTACAGTAATCAAGGTGTAAAATATCAAGCAACATGAGAGGGTCCCGCTTTTGCTGCGAATTTCTTGATATTTCTCCAGTTTTCTTTACTCTCCAACATGATACTGATAAAGTTATCAGCGCTTATTGGGACATCCAGGTCTTTTACATTGGTGCATTCTCGTTGCCAGCGCACACATTCAGCGTCGTCTCCTGTCTTCGACTTCGACTTTTCCCCATTCTGTGGTGGCACTTATTGAAGCATCCGTGACCGGATAACAGATAGATTGTATAAAAATCTACTTTCCGAATTTATGGCTTGCCCATAAGTCTAGGCCATCTGCCGAACATATGTAGTTATACTATATACATAGTATATAACTCATTTACTTAATGTCATATTCGGCATATGGTTTGTTAAAAAAAAACTAAAATCATTATACATATGTAGTATATGGGAGTTGAGTACCATCGACCCGATTTTATCTATTAACTA
This sequence comes from Bactrocera tryoni, assembly GCF_016617805.1. Taxonomy (NCBI): domain Eukaryota; kingdom Metazoa; phylum Arthropoda; class Insecta; order Diptera; family Tephritidae; genus Bactrocera; species Bactrocera tryoni. Next base: position 40,048,921 of record NC_052499.1, read on the forward strand.
TTATCATACCACATACTACCAAAAGAATGTTCTCTGAGTTTCATCAGGGTACCTGCCATACAATATCCAGTTATCGTGGAGTGAGCCGGATATTCGAAAATACTGATATTAGTTACATGGGGACCAGGACAACTTTCGCCCTATTTTTATCTATTTTTGGTCACAAGGTGGCATGCTTTAAGAGAGTTTGTCGTATTTAGTTATTTATTTATCGCCTTTTTAGTAGTTTTAAAAAGTACCGTTATATGGGAAGTGAGCGGGGCTATCATCCGATTTCATCCATTTTCGCACTGTTGGTAGAAGTTCTTATATTATCTGCAGACTCAATGACATATGGTTGTTGTAGCTGTAGCATCTTACGGGATATTTACATTAAATTTATTAAAGGGCGGGGCCACGTCTACGTTTCCAAAAATTTATTTTGGAGAAAGTTCTTATCCTAAAAACTTCTGAACCATTGGCATTAAATATTTACTGTAATATTCCGATTACATCCTAATGGCGAAATTTTCAAAATGCATAGCCAATTTTTGTAATTTCCTGACCACTAAGTTAGTACCTAATACTCAATATCCTTCTTGTTGATATGTGTATATAGGTTTAACAAATGCTATGTAGAACCTGTTTACGGAAAGGATATTTATAACAAATTTATTACTTTTATTCGTAAAAGTAAATACATTCCTATTTCTTATTGTATAACAAAACATCCAGAAAAAACCACGTAAATAATAAAATTTTAAATTTTATATAATTTTTACCGTAACTGAACAAGATATAAGTATATACTTGTATATTGCTAGTTTTACTGCTGTTGAGCTTACAGTTGCTTAATTTGAACGTTTGTTGTAAAAATTAGCGATTGTGGTTTAATGCATGAATATTCCGCTTCACTTCACCACAAGTGCAAAAGCTAACAAAGAATTTTATAGACAATATCCTCACCACGTTTGAGAAATCTTTGGCACACATAAAGCCCCTAGGCAAGCTTTCTCCACAAAAGAACATTTGGCATTCAAATATTCGTTTATGGAAAGCCATGGCCATTCAACCACTGACCTTGACTTATATGTTTTATTCCCAAATTTTAGTTGCCTTTTGCCAAATTTTATGTTATGCTTATGAAAGAAGGTATATTGATATAGAATTCAGATTACTTAAGTAATAAAATTCATAGAAAATATGTGTGTATTTCTCACGCATACAAAGTATTCTTCTTTTTAGAGTAGTAAACACATACCATTTTTGCAGATTCTAAAAACAAACATCTCACTGACACCGGAGCTGACACTTTTCGCTAGTGACCCAACCTTTAACAGAAAATCATCCATCTGCAATCTTCTTCTGCATAAAAGGCCATAGATTCATGAATATTGAACGAATGCGGTGATTACGGCTTTACTTTATTCTTGTCGAAATAGTAGTAAGGTGAATATATGTATGTATATAAGACTAGTATGTAGGTTTCAGCATTTCATTGTTGTCACATTTTGATTCGGGAACAATACATATTTTTAATAACATTGGAATATGTAAGAGAAATGCTGTGACATTTTAAATAAACAAACATACATATTATATTTAATTATCCGTTATTTCAGAAGTTGAATGAACAAGCTTCTTTAAATAAGCTGAGAAAGGGTACATACTATATATACTCTACATATATCCTCTACCTAAGCCTCAGTAAAACTACTACCCGGAAAAAACTGGAATTCCTTAATGCAACACAACACACCTGAGAACAGGGCAGGGTTACCCATAGGACGAGGACACCACACAATAGGACATCACACCAATTTTCAGCAAAACTCTACATACCAAATAACACAAAGGTATCGGATCACCAATTCACCACATTCACCTTGTTCACGGGCATGAGCGCCACATCAACCATTTTACATTAAATTAACTAAATCCGTCACCACAGCGATCTGCGCATGGTACCGCAAGCGCCAACTGCGTCATTAACTAGTTTTTATGGCGTTAACTTGGCAAGTAATGTGGCAAATGTGAAATCACGCCACCTTTTTCGTTAAAGTTTTATTTTTCTAATTTACCCATTAATAAAATAATTTAGATTTTATACTTCGTAACACATTATAAACGCTATTTTCAATTTTCTGTTTATTTTCATACTTTTTTTATTTATACTGATCACTTGATTCTTTTTTTTGTTTATTTGCCAAATGATGCCTACAATTTCATTCTTCAGGGAATGGCCACTGAATAAACGATATCTCACAGCTTACATTAGCACACAATGGAAAAAGTAAATGTGAGCTTATACAATCAAGCATATAGATTTGTGCTGGTATATAAGGTAAGATAGTAATTAATAAAGGATGATTAAGTATAGCTTTTACTTTCATTGTAATCCATTCGCGGTTTTGTCGAACAATTAAGTTGAGCCCTTTCGCCACATTTTGCATTATTGCCAACACCTGAAGGTATTTAGCCAACTGTTATCCTTAGCCCTTCTTTACTTTTCCTCTATCATTTCATGATTTTCTGGCTTCATAGATGTCGGAAGCTTAGCGTATCGATGGAAGCGCTCAATGGGAGACAAAAAATTCAAAATTGTCGGAATGCCATGAAGGAACAACATTTTTTTGCAGATTATTCAAGGTTTCGCGTTGTTTCACATAGTTTGCAATATTTTTAGCACGAAGAAGGCATGAAAATTTTAAATTGTTTAACAAAAATGTATGTAAAATATTATTAATTAAACAATTAACTGGGAAAAATTATTTATAATATAGATTGAACACCTTTCTTTAATCTATGTGTTCAGTTTGTAAGGAAGATATATGCTATAGTAATTCGTTCTGAACAATTTTTTACAGATTATATTGTTACCTTAAGCAGTAATACATGTAAAATTTCGTGAAGATATATCGTCAAATGAGGAAGTTTGCCATGCAAGCATTTGTTTCCGATCATTCAGTTTGTATGACAGCTATATGCTATAGTAATCCAATCTGAACAATTTCTTCGGAGATTACATTGTTGCCTCAAAAAATAATCTATACCAAATTTCGTGAATATATCTTGTCAAATATGAAAGTTTTCCATACAAGAACTTGATTCCGATTGTTCAGTTTGTATGGCAGCTATATGCTATAGTTAACCGATCTGAACAATTTCTTCGGTGATTATATTGTTGCCTTAGAAAATAATTTGAACCAAATTTCGTAAATATATCTTGTCAAATATGAAAGTTTTCCATACAAGAACTTGATACCGATTGTTCAGTTTGTATGGCATCTATATGCTATAGTTAACCGTTCTGAATAATTTCTTCAGATATTGAATTAATGTCTTGGAAAATAACCTGCGCCAACTTTGGTGAAAATACATAGTGAAATGTGAAAGTTTTCCATACAGGAACTTGATTCCGATCGTTCAGTTTGTATGGCAGCTAAATGTTATAGTGGTTCGATATAGGCAGTTCCGAGAAATCAGCAGCTTCTTGAAAAGATAATGACGTTTGCAAATTTTCAAAGCGATATCTTAAAAGTTGAAGGACTAGTGCGTATATATACAGACAGACAGACGGACATGGCTAAATCGACTCAGCTCGACATACTGATCATTTATATACATACATATATACTTTATAGGGTCTCCGACGCTTCTTTCTGGGTGTTACAAACTTCGTGACAAACTTAATAGTATAATTAGACCAATAACAAAATGTATATAAAGAAGGTAAAAGCATAAAAAAATACCAAAAATTGGAACATGCAATCTCTAGATCTTCTCACCATATTTACATTTTAAATAATGGATGAAATGGATCAATATACAGAGTGGTGCAAAAGTAATCCTCCTATCAGAAGATGCATTTGTGTAGTAAACACATGCGAAAAACACGTAAATAAATAATGATTTGTTTCACGTACCGCTGGTTTTCTAACTCTGTTTTTCGAAAAAGGTTAGAGATTTTTAAAACAATCGCGGTTTACATTTCTTAGTACTAAAGAATCTTTCAAAATGGTTTTCACTGATCGTTCGGATATTCCAACGATGCCAGTAAGATCTCTGACTGTTCTTCGTCGATCCTCTGGCACCAATTCCTTTATTTTATTGACATATTGGTCATCAGTTGAAATTGATAGCTATACTGGACGTGGTTCGTCGTCAACTACTTGTCGTCTCTGTTTGAATAATAATAATTTTTACCCATTAAAAACATATGCACGCGACAAAAGATTATAACCGAAGACCTTTCCCAACATTGTGAACGCTTCGGCACCAGAAATTGATTCCACACAAAATTTAATGGAACTTCTTTGTTTAATAATTTCACTCACAGCCTAAATCTCTGAACGCACTTTATGTACTTCAGAAAGACAAGCGTATACTAACAGTAATGACTATTTTAATGAGACATTTGGCACAGATACATATTATTGACAGTCAAACCAACCTGGAAAAAACAATACTTCAACGAATGGATTTTCGCGCAAAATTTAAACAGAAAAGACTTGCAGTCTTTTGTCCACATTATTGGTACAATGTAGGTCAATATGACCACATAACATGAAAGCGCCGGTTGTAGAAGTTTTGTTTACGAAACTGCGAACAGAACATAGGCAAAGAATATACATATATAGCAGCAGCTAGCAAAGAGTGAAAGAGATTGTTGTTCGAAGAGAACTCCGAAAACGATGATTTGGAATTGAGCTCTTTATTTTGAGTTACAAAATCAAAAGAGTAAAAATTCGTACATCCATTCACTCAATTGGTTTAGCTCAAAAAATGAAATGAGTATATTTCTTTATAGTGAATAAGAGAACGTCGATGGAAAGAAATTTTGCTTCTATAGTTTTCGTTTTCAGATTTTCTATTATCATTATTTTTTATCTTAATAATCAATTTGTATTTGATACATTATTTATTATAAGAGTATAAATAACGTTGTAAAAGCAAAAAGTTCTTACATTTTTATTAAAAATAACTGAGAGTGAACCACAATAATTAGTAAGACATTTAATTAAAATTATATTGAACCGAGATATCATGTAGTAAGATTTCGCTAATTTTTTTTTAAGAAAATATAATGGGAGAAATCGCAGGTATTGGAAATCCGGAAATTATAAGGCTTTTTTCGTTTATTTGGCTTAGCACCGACTTTACAACGTAAAGAAACCGGAAACCATTTCTACTGTTTAAATAACACATGAATGTTAATGAAATAAGAATAGACAGTGAATAACGAGTAAGGAATGCAATAAAGTATCATTTGAAGAACACATATACATAAGCAAAAATTCTTGGATCTCAACAAATAATTTGATCCATATTTCGCAATCTAGTCCATTATTCGCATAAAAAGGTCCGAAAAGAGTTAATGTTCTGAATTTTTTTCAGCACCAGCATTGAATAATTAGTTTAAAAACACTCAAGTTGTGCTTGCATTGCCAGCATGCTCAAGAGGTTATATATTAAATGATTGTATGTTTGTATATATCTAGGGAAAAGCGTAATAGAGCTTCCACTTAGCAAACTACTTTCATTAGCCTACATCAACACATGAATTTTACTACTTTTTTAAGTACTTCTTCTACTGCCTTTTGTCTTTTGTCGCAGAAATAGTACGTTGACTGCAACGTCGGCAGAGACAATATTTTTACATTCGCCATGGTGTGCGAAAATCAGAAGCGATCCGATGGCGACGATTCAGTATGTCGGGATATCTAAAGCGCTGTGGTTGTAAAGAAGGTAATTTATGGAAAAGTATCCGAATTTACGAATCCTCAAATGCCGTAGATTAAAGCATTATATTGAAGGAAGGGAAGAGCTCTTGTTTCTGCCCAGAAAAATAACATAATTATTTAAGGCGTGTAATACAAAATGAAAATATATATATGTATATATTTTTGCATCAGTTGTGAATTATAAAAATTAAAAGAGTAATAAAAATCATCGTTAAACAACAATTATTTAGAAAAAGAAAAAATGTATAGCAGTGTTAAACTTAAACAAGAAATTTTGGAAAAAAATAAGTTTGTTTATTTTTTGTGGAAAATAATTTTGTTTATCTACTTGCTACTTCTTTGTTTATATTTTAGCAAATATTTGCAAAGTGGAAGTATTAAAAAACAGATAAAAATCTAAACCAAATTAAAAATATAAAAAAATGTATGTGAAAAATTTAAAATTAAGGAATACAGATTAAAATAAAACCAAAATATATAAAACTTCAGAACTTTGAGTGCAAATAAACGGAAGTAATAAAAACAAAATTTTTTTTTTGCAAAAATGAAAACAACTCAGCCAATTTACTAAACTGTTCACTAGTCACCGAGATTTTGAACCGTAATTTCACAATACCTAAAAATATTTACATACTTTAAAAATAAAATCTAAATAAAAATTCCGTCCCTTCGGCAGCGTACATTTTCCAAGGATAAGTGATGTGAAGTGGAGCTCTCAGAGGCTTTAAGAAAATATTCAGCAGTGTTGGTATGTTTCTTACCATACAAATATTATAAAGTGTTGTTGTGTTACTTTCAGCAAAAAAAAAATTGTTTTTGATTAAAAACGGAATTGATATCTCCGAGGCGTTAATAAGGTTACATGTGAAAGCTGTATTTATTTACAGTTAGTGAATTCATAATTTAGGCACAACAACAAGGAGTGAGAAAAGTTAAGCTTTTTATGGACGTCAAGTAAAAATCTGCAATCAACCAGAATAATAAAGCGAACAAAATTTATTCCCAACTCCTTTCATAAACATGTGCATAATGTCTCCGGAATGATTTTCACCGCAATTTGCTGTTTGTGGAATATAGGAATTTGTAATCGGAATTTAAAAAAATGGGTTTATAAAATGAGCAAATAATATTTCAATTTAATTTCAATAGAATATTTAACATTTGAAATATAGTAATACTTACTTGTTATAGGTGTTTAAAAGACTAAGCAGTTTATAAAAGAAAATTAAAAAAATCAATTCAATTCAAATTAAAGAAAATCATAGAATTTTTTTATAATGCTTATTAAAGAAAGCCAAAAGTTATTATTATCATTATGTGTACTTCGATTTCAAAACTATATTAAACACCTCTGCTCACAGCCTGAAAAACCAAAAATATATGGTGCAATGAAATCAATATTTATATCAACTTGCATGGACCAAAAATCAAAACTAAAAAATACCTTCATGTTGACAAACTTTTATTTTAAAAAATTATGAATTTGACATTCATTATTCGCCGAAATCATGAATAGATAAGAATCAAATTTGACCATCTTCAAGTAAGTTACATCTGACAAACTCAGCCGAAAAGGAATATTTAATATATTGAGTTGATATGGAAAACGTTAATCAGAGGATCGGAATTGATCTTATTAAGGATTTTTTGTTTGAACCGAAGCCTAAACCAATTTTATATATATCTGGGAGTGATTATGTGTAAATGGACAGAATATATGTATATTCATGCATAAATATACACTTTCTTAAGTATAGAGCTTGACAGTTTTTCAACATTTTTATCACACAGATGCCCTTTGCTACTGCGTGGCAGTGGTCCGACTATGCTCATCTACTAACTCGACTTTTCTTTATTTTCAAGGAAACCAAGTATGTATAAGGTTAGGTTAGGTTGGTCTTACGACGCTCCTAGGCCTTTAAGAGACCCATTGAGACACCACTGGGGCTAAAGCTCCGTCAATATATTGTTTCCTCTCTGAACCACACCGTATTTCTGATGATGTTCATCAATACAAAAAGTTGTAAATGAGCAACCTTCCAAAAGTCGTCGAGAAACCCTCGACGCTTGCAACCTTTTTGCTTAAGAGTAGAATAGTTTTGTTCAATTAACGGTTGTATTCATCATATAACTAAGCGAGATAGATATATGTATATATGATCAAGATGATGACGGACAGGCAAAAATCCGGATATCAACTCATCTCGTCGCCATGATCTTTTATACATACATTGTAATTATATGTATAACTACAAGTCTATCTTATTAATTTTTAAGTGATACAAGCCAGTGTTTGATGAACAAAACTAGTATACTCTGTAGCAACATGTTACGGGAGTATAAAAATATTTGCTGGTACTTGCCTGCCTTTTAATATTTGGCAATATTGAGTTCCCTAGAAACATCGCAACAAAACTACCTTACAAGATTGTGCATTTGAAATATATGAGCATAGAATTTGCTTAGGAAAATTAACTTTCCTACAGTTCTATCCAATTGTTTCGAAGAAATTATGTACTTATAACAATCTACTGTGAAAACGCCGTTTCAAGGCGTTCCACTCATATCCAAAAATATTGCTTAATTTTCAGAAATGTGTTATAATATATATACATATATATATAAATATACTATAATATATGTACAACAAAAAAATCGATTTTAGAAAAAACAGACGTTGTTACTCATATCCCCTAAAATTAAAAATAGAATAATCAAAAATAATTGCCGACGATATTACCAGACGTTTGTGCAGCCAAAACAACATTCATCCAGACATTCATGGCAGAGAAATGTTTATTTGCTAAAGCTAAATTAACAAACATTAATAATGAACAGAGAACTGAAATCTTAATGGTTTTTGAAAATATTTAACCAAAAAATGTGTAAAATCTTTGCTGCTGCACGCATTCAATAAAACAAATATTTATTTGGCATAATTTGAAAATATTTCCAAATCGATTGCTGTTAGTGTAAGTATTTCCTAATTGTAACATTATACTGTATGCCTGTATGTCTTTGGGTAGACTGTGATACCTACTGATAACGCCAGCGCCAAGCACTTAAGATAAAGAGATTAAGTTTGAAAGGCAATTTTCGAAATTAGGGAAAATGTTTAAGCAAATATTCAAATTTCATAAAGTTTATTTAATGTTTGTCTTTTAAAAATACCGTTTGTAATAAGATTTCTACATATGAGGGTTGGTTGGTTTGATCAAGTTTCAAGTACATTTCATTTTGTTTACACATATTTCAGTACATTTTAAGTTCTCTATATTTTCAAATATTATATTGGGTAGTCGAAAAAGTCTTTTCGTATTTTGTCAATAGATAGTCCAAAGTTAAGATGGATTTATTATACTCCATAATATTATGCTCAGACATAGATCAATATATTCGCTTATACATACAAACATATAAATTTTTTCAATGGAAACATATTGTAGCAATAGTAAAAATTTATTTGCACTTGTCATACACGTCATACGGTACGTACAAGGGGCGTTCCAAAGTAAACAGGACTTTTAAAAAAAAACAGAACAAATGTATTTTTTGACAAAATCAATTTATTTTGTTCAAAATAGTCTCCTTCTGCATCAGTACAGCATTTTACTGCACGGTTCAAAAGCATGTCGAATGAGTGTTTTAGCTCGTTGGCCGGTATGGTATTTTTGCGAAAAGGAAGAAGTCGCACCGTGCCATATCAGGTGAATACGAGGAGTGGTGTTTGGTTAAAAATGTGATTTTTAGTCAAATAAAGCCTGCTTTAATGTTGTCCTTCGAATGTTGGATTCTGGGCAAATTTTGGTCGTCCAGTCGATTTGTGCGGAACAAACCGTGCACACACCTTTCGTAAGCCCAAATGTTCGGTCAGGAGAATGCGATAAGTTGATGTTTTGGAGATGTTCAATTCCTTTTCCATGAATGTCAAGGATGATTTCGGCTGATTTTTGACGAATTCACGCACAGTTTCGATGGAATTTCCGGTGATCACGTATTTTGATTAGCCCACATCATCATGATTTATGTCCTGACGGCCACTTTGAAAACGTTGAAACCACTCGTGCACTCTGCTACAAGATAGGCAATCATTGCCATAAACTTGTTTCCTCAATTGAAACGTTTCGGTAAAAGTTTTACCAATTTTAAAACAAAATTTAATGTTGACACTTTGTTCGAAGCTCATTTTCGCACCGATAACTCAAACATACTGACTCTTAAAACGCAATAACTTTACTTCCAATCAATGAAATGTCATGAAATTCTCACTGGACAATCGATAAAGATAGCAGATTCTAACCAGTCGGCATATAGACGGCGCACAGTGGTGCCGCTTCATACAAGCCGCGACAAAAAATAGAAGGAATCGAGGTAGGGCTTTGAAATTTGGCACACATCTCTCATATTGCCAAATTAGATGAAAAAAAAATTTTGTTAAAATCCGCCCACAACCACGCCCACCTCCCATATAACACAAAAATAAAAAATCATCCTACAGTAACAAAATTTTCTACAGTGTAATATTTTGTAAATATAAGCTTGTCCAGAAAAAATAAAGCAAATCCGCCCACAATTACGCCCATCTCCCATATAATATAATCACAAAAGTTTCAATATTTTCGCTGTTATTAATTCTGTTAAAAATTGTCAAACGGATCACAATATTTTATTTCTTTTGCCATTTCAAATTTCGTGTTTTGTGAATTTTTTTTCACCCCGTTTGCACTTCTCTTGGTATCACATACGACACATACGAACGCCAAACCCTTTGAGGGTTTTAATATACTGACCTAGTACCATCACCTTGACTTGGAATTTCTCACTCCCAAGATGGGCTGTTGTACTGTGTAATTAGTTCAAAGAATATAATGCATCTAAACTAGTATTTTGTTGTTGTTGTATAACGAGAGACAACTCCAAAAAATAACAACAAAGCAACAAACCGAACAATCAAAAAACAAACAAAACAACGAAGCAGGCAAAAAAACAAAGCAGCGAAGCAGGCAAAGAAACAAAGCAGCGATTCAAGCGAACAAACAACGCAGTTGCAGTTGCAGTAGATTAAAATGCTAATTACTCATGAATTGACAGCTAATTGCAGCTGATTTCTTTTTCTATCGATCAAGGAGATTTTAAAGTTTATTTTGTGTAAGTGGCTAACCTGCGCGCTCCTGCGCACAATAGTTATATTCTGTTGAAGTTGTGAAATATATGATTTTTGGACCATGAAAAAACATCATATTAAAAAAAATCTTGAAAAAGAAAGTATACATTTGATGATGTAAATCACATCTATATACATTGGTTTTAATAAAGAAAACCTTTACAATTGATATTTTATGGTTAACTTTTGAGTTTTAACCTTTGCAATATTCATCACATTTTTCTGAGTAACTTTGCGTTGATACTTTGTTGGACTTTGAAGCTCTCCCAACAAAAACCATTGAATATATCAAGCCCAAGTATTCGGATAATGTTATTTGATTAGTTCTTAGCTTAAATTGAAAAGATGGTACAAATTTGGAATGATAAAAAAAATCCTTTTGTTCCGCTCTGGCACCACTGTGCGGCGCCACCAGGAGGCGCTAGATTCAAAATGTCCTGTTTACTTTGGAACACACCTTGTATATGAAATTGTCGTTTATAATCTGCGCTGATGCACCATATGTACCGTAAATAGGAGTCTCGGTATATTTCTGTCTCCTCAAAACTGATTAATTTGACTGATGTTATATACTACATATATATACGTTTTTAGTATTTTTTTTTTGATAATTGTAGTATGGTTTCGTTAATGCGATGTAATTTAGATTTGAAAGCAGATCAGATAAGATATGTCAGGAGTGGCTGATCAATAAAAGCGTATTTCCTTTTTGGACTGAAAAATGTATTCTGAAAAATTGAACTTAAGTGGAAAATAGCAAATCAAATAATATGATGTATAGAATGTTTTGCAGTATGAAAGAACATATTGATAGTAATCGTATATGTATATAACTAGCAATAACCCCTTCACAAGGCCACCTGAAAGCTTCCCTTTTTGACGTGAACATGAGTACGGAACACACGTACGGGCATGAACAGTCTATAACGTTACACAATATGAAAGGTGACAACCGACACTGTCACTTCATGGTAACGCAGCCAAAAGTTATCTTTGACATAATCGTCATTTTCTTTCATTTGTTGTCACGACAATAAATGGATTCAACAAATACCCGTCTCAAACTTAATTATATGAGCGTTGCTTTTTAAATAATATTCCACATAGTTCACAATTTTTTTCTTAACCCTACATATACATTTTTTATATATGGGCCATTCCATCAATTGGCGACATGGTTTTGTACGTTCCCATGCTGTTCATGGGATCTTCTTCTTCTTCTTAATTGGCGTAGACACCGCTTACGCGATTATAGCCGAGTTAACAACAGCGCGCCAGTCGTTTCTTCTTTTCGCTACGTGGCGCCAATTGGATATTCCAAGTGAAGCCAGGTCCTCCTCCACTTGGTCCTTCCAACGGAGTGGAAGTCTTCTTCTTCCTCTGCTTCCCCCTGGAGTATGAGTGTTTTCGTCCATCTGGACAACATGACCTAGCCAGCGTAGCCGCTGTCTTTTAATTCGCTGAACTATGTCAATGTCGTCGTATATCTCGTACAGCTCATCGTTCCATCGAATGCGATATTCGCCGTGGCCAATGCGCAAAGGACCATAAATCTTTCGCAGAACCTTTCTCTCGGAAACTCGTAACGTCGACTCATCGGTTGCTGTTATCGCCCAAGCCTCTGCACCATATAGCAGGACGGGAATTATGAGTGACTTATAGAGTTTGGTTTTTGTTCGTCGAGAGAGGACTTTACTTTTCAATTGCCTACTCAGTCCGAAGTATCACCTGTTGGCAAGAGCAATCCTGCGTTGGATTTCCAGGCTGACATTGTTGGTGGTGTTAATACTGGTTCCTAAATAGACGAAATTATCTACAACTTCAAAGTTATGACTGTCAACAGTGACGTGAGAGCCGAGTCGCGAGTACGATGACTGTTTGTTTGATGACAGGAGATATTTCGTCTTGCCCTCGTTCACTGCCAGACCCATTTTCTGTGCTTCCTTGTCCAGCCTGTAGAAAGCAGAACTAAAGGCGCGGGTGTTGAGGCCGATGATATCAATATCATCGGCATACGCCAGCAGCTGTACACTCTTATAGAAGATGGTACTTTCTCTATTTAGCTCTGCAGCTCGAACTATTTTCTCCAGAAGCAGTTTGAAGAAGTCGCATGAAAGGGAGTCGCCTTGTCTGAAACCTCGTTTGGTAGCGAACGGCTCGGAGAGGTCCTTCCCGATCCTGACGGAGCTTTTCGTGTTGCTCAACGTCAGTTTACACAGCCGTATTAATTTTGCGGGGATACCAAATTCAGACATCGCGGCATAAAGGCAGCTCCTTTTCGTGCTGTCGAAAGCAGCTTTGAGATCGACGAAGAGGTGGTGTATGTCGATTCTCCTTTCACAGTCTTTTCCAAGATTTGGCGCATGGTGAATATCTGGTCGGTTGTTGATTTGCCAGTTCTAAAGCCACACTGATGAGGTCCAATCAGTTTGTTGACGGTGGGCTTTAATCTTTCACACAATACGCTCGATAGAACCTTATATGCGATGTTGAGGAGGCTAATCCCACGGTAGTTGGCGCAGATTGTGGGGTCACCCTTTTTATGGATTGGGCATAGCACACTTAAATTCCAAGCGTTGGGCATGCTTTCGTCCGACATATTTTACAAAGAAGCTGATGCATGCTCCTTATCAGTTCTTCGCCGCCATGTTTGAATAGCTCGGCCGGCAACCCATCGGCCGCCGCGACTTTGTTGTTCTTCAGGCGGGCAATTGCTATTCGAACTTCTTCATGGTCGGCAGTGGAACGTCTGCTCCATCGTCATCAACTGGGGAATGGGGTTTGCCTTCTCCTGGCATTATACTTTCACTGCCATTTAACAGGCTGGAGAAGTGTTCCCTCCATAATTTAGTCGGCCAGCTTATCAAGCTCTTCATACTCACGTATTTCGGCCTCTTTCTTTTTCAGTCTGTAGATGCGTCTCGCTTCCCTCTTCAACTCTCGGTATCTATCCCATCCCGCACGTGTTGTGGTCGATCGTAACGTAACAGACTGCCTACTGTTTTCTCTCCGCTGCGACAAGACCTGCTCGTCGTACCAGCTGTTCTTTTGCATTTTTCCTTTATACCAAAATCTTAACGAGTGCTCTCAGAGAGCAGGAGTAGAGACTCGTTCTGCTGTCTGTTGTGATTGCAGCTTCTCGACGTCGAACCTTCCTTGTGTTTGTTGACGTACGTTTTTTTCTGCACAGAGGCGGGTGCGAATCTTGGCTGCAACAAGATAGTGGTCGCTGTTAGGACCTCCGAGCGTACGCACGTCTAGAACACTGGAGACATGTCTTCCGTCTATCACAACATGTTCGATCTGGTTGGTGGCTTTTCGATCCGAAGACTGCTTGATGTATCTTCTTGTGCTGGAATCTAGGACCACAGATAACCGTATTTTGGGTCCCGGCGAAGTCAATCAGCCTCAACCTATTTGGGGATGTTTCGTCGTGTAGGCTGAATTTACCGACCCTAGTGCCAAATATACCTTCTTTGCCTACCCTGGCGTTAAAGTCGCCAAGCACGATTTTGACATCGTGGCGAGGGCAGCTCTCATAAGCGCGTCTCTCTCCCACCACGAATCCAACACCAAACTTGCGCTCCTTTATATGGCCACTGTAGTGAATGTCACAAGGACCTACTCGTCTCTGTGCTTGTCCCGTCCATTGCATTTCTTGGACGGCGGTGATGTCAGCCTTTATTTTCGCGAGGACATCAACCAGCTGGGCAGCGGCACCTTCCCAATTAAGGGTCCGGACATTCCAGGTGCATGCCCTGATATCATAGTCCTTATTTCGTTTGCCATGGTCGTCATCAAAAGGGGGGTTACTCTTCCGAGACTTGTTGTTCCTTTTCATAGGGGTGTTCTTTTTTACGTGGCGGGTTCCAAACCCAGCGCACAACCCTATGTATGGGATGTGTCGCCTTCTCACTTTAGTTCGCCTTCGAACGGATGTTCTTAGGCTACCCAGAGGATACTTGGTCAAAGACCGGAAGTTGTGAGCTGCTTGAGCCATGTGTAACAGAATCGTTTCTGGCCACTCCCAAGTGAATGGCGATCAGAGAACTTTCCTCACTTGCGTGAACGTCTACACATAACTCCATCCTCCTGTTCATGGGATCAGAGTCCCATATTTTTGAACATTGATTTTTATGTAAAATTGAACAAGAAATCGAATGGAAAAGTCAATTTTGAAAAATAGTTGGTGGAGAAGCACAAAAAACTGTTTTGTTGGAAAAAAATGTTTTTTTTTTGGATTTTGAAATTTTTTTGGATTTTAAAAATATTTCTATCAGAAAGCTGAGACCGTTTTACATAAAAATGTATAACTTCAAAACTTTTTGCGTTCAATTTTCAGGTCGCTAAAAAATAAAAGAAAATATTTTTATTTGATCGGAATACGGGTACAAAACTATGTCGCCAGCTGATCGAATGACCCATATCAACAACAATATGGATAGTGCAAACCAACAAAAAATGAATACATCCATTTGCCAATCCAAAGATGTCCGCTTGTCAATGATGACCATGATATTGGGTATTTGAAAAAGTCTTTTCGTATTTGTAATCAAACTTCAATTTATATTCTTTTATATTTATACTAATAAATAAATAAGCAAACCACTTTTTACTATTTTACCGCTAGAGGCATTACTCAAAAATTCGAAATTTAAAAATTTTCAGAACGGATGCAACCGAATCATTGTCTTCGCCGTAAACTTTACATATTTCATTAGTGGCTTGTGTGGCATTCTTCCCATTTTTATACAAAAATTTCAAAATTTTTATAGCGAGTTTCTTCATTATTTTAAGTTATTTTTGAACAGCTGTAATTTTTTTTCAACTTTCCCAAATTTAACTTTGGCTAAATGAAGCCTAAAATCTCACCTCTCCAACACTGTATGCCACAATGTGTTTGGTAACACTGGAGATATATGACTGCATATTGACAAAATACGAAAAGACTTTTTCGACTACCCAATAATTAAAACAAGTATTGTTAGCATATTTGTTCAACCGAACAAAATATCAGGTATCAATAGCACACCCTCTTTTCATTGAATTAGATAACATCGGTACAACCAGGGACAACTACGAATGTTTTTAACGAAATTATATATTTTATTCCAGCAACCCACAATTAATTTCCTGTCGTAAAAAAAATGCTTTCGGCTGTCCATTTCCTAGAAATTACACTACAAGTAATTGCTACAAATTATTGCTATTGATTTATGTTAGCAGATATTCTGCCTTGCACAGGATATACCATCGTTATTGCTCTTTTCAGAATGCCAACCATTTGCTTGCTTTTTATCACAATTTTGCTGCGTCCGCGGAATATCTTCATTTTTATTTTCTTCCACTTAAATGACCGTCATAATAACTTTACTATTTCCGTAACACGTGCGATTAATATGTACATATGTATAATTGAGAGTTTATTTTTCCATAATTTTTATTTTTTATGGTATAACCCTTTTATGCTTCATGAATTGTAGTAATTTGTTTTGACCCACGTCCGGCGAAATTCTCGTGGTGATTATTTGCCGAATATGAAGGAAGAATTTCAAAACATTTTAATGCACCAAAATATATGTACTTGTGTAGTACACTCAGTCCTTTTTTTACGCGATCTCTTTTTACGCTATTTCACTTTAACGCGGTTATTTTTGCAGCGCGAATTCCTTTTTTTACGCGAATTTCTCACTTTAACGCGATTGCTTTTTTTCGTTTTTTGCTTGGTCTTAAACTTGCAGCAGGATTGGAAAATTATTTTGTAGCAAATGATACTGATGCCGAACGTGCACGAATTTTTCTAATAGAATTGAGTCTCTGCATGTTAAGATATAAAAAACTAAATCGGAATTTATTGGGTCCAAAGAGAAGCATTCAAACAAAATTAACTGAATTTATAGTGCAAACTCAGTCGGAGATGCTAAGTCAATCAGAACATCAATCCATAGTTCTTACTATTGATTCTGATACAAATTCTAGTGATATCAGTGTCGGCCATCAAAATAAGCGGCTAAGAATAATTTCCACTACGGATAATGACAGTGACTAAACAGCATTCAACGGTATTTTTCAATAAATCTACCTATTTTCTATTTTCTTCTCTTTTATATATGGTTTTTGTTTTGTATTTTTTATGTTGTTATAAATGAATAAATCATAAGTCTGAAATTTGAAACTTATTGTAATGTTTTTGAATATTTTTTTGCGCGTATATTTTGTTATACGCGATATTTTTTATATTCGGAACCAATTCATTAGTTAATATTGGAAAACTAACCATTTTTACGCGATTTTTTTTTTATGCGATTAGTGGCAGAACCAAAAATCGCGTAAAAAAGGATTGAGTGTATATAAATATAAACTGCGAAAAATTATAGAATTATTTATTTTTTTGAAGCGATTGCAATAACGGACGGGAATTTACAGAGCTTAGTTTTTATTCGTCGAGAGAAGATTTTAGAATTGCCTACTTAGTCCGAAGTAGCACCTGTTGGCAAGAGTTATTCTGCGTTGGATTTCGAGATGGCATTGTTGTTGGTATTAATACTGGTTCCAAGATAGACGAAATTATCTACGACTTCGAAGTTATGACTGTCAACAGTGACGTGAGAGACGTATTTGCTTTCCTTCCTTATCCAGTCTGGAGAAAGCAATACTCACGGGGCGGAATTTGAGGCCAAAGATATCAATATCATCAGATACGCCAGCAGCTGTACACTCTCATAGAAGATTGTACCTACTCGATTAAGTTCTGCAGCTCGAATTATTTTCTCCAGCAGTAGATTGAAGAAATCACACGGCCTACACGTTCTTCAGGGCTCTCGCTGAATTTTCAAGTGCAAAGCTGACAAGCCTTTGAATTGATTGGTGCTACAGCAGCGATTAATTTAAAAGCATAACAGTGTGATATGGAACTGGATACTGGGTAGTTGGAAATATCATGAACTTCTCACTATCTGCCTATGGATCTATTAAATCTTCCCCATTGTTACTATATACGCACAGGCTCGGTTTAAAAATATGGCTCACAACTTCAGCTTATTATATTTTCGAATCACCAAACCAATAATGTTTGTGATGAGCTAAATTTTCTAGCGGGCGTGTTGTGCTTAAATATTTCAGTAGATAAAATAAAATAAATTAAATTATCAAACAAACACTTTCGTCCATATTTGACGAATGTATCAAATGTATATACAGTGGGGAACGAAAATGAGTATGTACAACTTTTAAGAAGCTTTTTATCCCTCTAGCTCATATTTAATTCCGAAGTAAATGGTTAACAATATAAAAAAAATGAAATATCGAATTCTAAGAAAAAAACAAAACAACTCATATGTACTCAATTTTGGCTCTTACACAACCTTTCACAAAATAGCTAATTTCTAGTATTAATTCATAACCCTTTATTACACAAAATACTTTGTACAAGGTTTGGGCATACTTTCGACCAAATTCAATATAGATTACTTTGGAATGCTATGTCATTATCGCTGTACCCCTTGCCAAAACACGTCCAGATTCGTTGGGGTTGGTCGATGTTGTCCTAATCTCCATTTGACGGTTGACCACAAATTCTCAAACGGATTGAGATCAGGGCTTTGGGCTGGCCACTACATCAATGAGAAATTTAGTTCAGCAAACCATTACTTCAAGATTTTGGATGTTTGTTTAAGGTCATCATCCTGTTGAGATATGACTTCATCTTTACGACAGGCACAACTTTCCACAAAATCGTATGTGTATATACTTTTGGTATGAAAAATATGCAGATATTCTCGTTTGCTCATTATTCCATAGAATTTTGTAGAGGTACTACATGCCAGAAAGTGAAGTTAAGTTCAACTGTTTTATTCTATACTGAAAATGCAGATTTTTATTTTTTACCGCTGCTATATAGCCAATGTCGAGGAGTGCTCTTCTGGCATTCCTTTTACTAACAAACTTATTTATTTTTTCAAATGCGTTCTTTGGTGTCAAGTGCTTGTTTCTTTAAGTATGTTTTATCAAAATACGTGCGTCTACATCCGCAAAAATTCTATTGTAGCCCCTTACTAGTGGTATGGGGACAAAAAGTCGCCTTGGCTTATTTTAAGCGCTTTAGATATCATTCGTATTAAGACCTGCTCCTGTGATGATCATAATACTTCCCTCAATGTGTGAAGATACCTTCTAAATTATTTTCAAGGCCAATGAAATAAATTGATGAGCTATTAAAAAAAATGTTTTTCATTTATCAAAAAGTTGTTACCAAGAGCAATGAAGCATAATATCAGTTAAATGTTTTATTTAAGTCGTGAACAATGCAAACTCACGGCAAACTTTGATATTTATACCCTGAACAGGGTATATTAAGTTTGTCACGATGTTAGTAACACCCAGAAAGAAGCATCGGAGACCCTATAAAATATATATATAAATGATCAGTATTTTGAGCTGAGTCGATTTAACCATGTCCGTCCGTCCGTCTGTATATGTACGAACTAGTCCCTCAGTTTTTAAGATATCCTTTTGAAATTTTGCAAACGTCATTTTCTCTTTAAGAAGCTGCTCATTTGTCGGAACGGCCGATATCGGACGACTATAACATATAGCTGCCATATAAACTGAACGATCGGAATCAAGTTCTTGTATGGAAAACTTTCACATTTGACACATTTGACATTTTCGAAGAAATTGGTCAGATCGGTTAACTATAGCATATAGCTACTATACAAACTGAACTAAAAACTTTATTTTTTTATATTATTAACCATATAGTTTAGAATTGAACATGAGCTAAAGGGACAAAAAGCTTTTTAAAGTTTCTTTGCTACTTCTATATTTATGCAGGTATAAGGACACGAAGCACAACCTTGAACGCTATAAATACAAAACCAAAACTACATAAAATAACTTAACTAAGAACCACGATAACAAGATTAACCAAGTAAAGTTACATAATTCTTCTTTGTGTTGTGCCGTATTGTATCATTTAACGGTCCAAGTGAGCTAGATTTAATTACTGTATTAATATAAGGTTAGCTATCACAATTGTTGCAGTGATACATAATATTAATTGAGATAGATATATGCGTCTGCCCGTGCAAGTTATAACTTGATTGAAACTTGAGATATCGTAATGAAATGTGGTACACATATTCCTTGCTACTCAAAGGAGGTTGGTATTGCAGATGGGCGCAATCGGAAAGTTGTCATGCCAACCAAATACCACTAAACGAAAGCTTTTAAGCAGCACACACACTGTGACACAGTTACAGCTAAGATTCACAATATGAAATTAACCTGCTTACTTATGGTAGAACATCGATTACACAGGCCCACAAAATAAAATCGATAAAAGGTTCCTTTGACCAAACATGGTGTATTATATGTACTTTGGGCCGCTGAAACCGAATCTGAAGTCCGTTTTGCTCCATCACGTCAGGATTTTTTTCTAACCTCAAAATACATGTCGGATTTTACTACGAAATGAAAAAAATTTTCATTTTCAAACTACAAAAGGTAGGTCTGTTTTTGGAAAATTTTAGAAAAGGTAGGCATTGGTAAAAGCGGGTCATACCAAGCCGACCCTCTAAATAAATCCATTAAAAACTTTTACTTTCACACTCACAATGCTATGAAAGCGCTCCATTTAAGCCATTAACAAAGTTGGACAGTGAGCCTAGTACTGGCCACCTTTAGGTGCAATTCGATATCTCTTGATCTGGACTATTTCAACCAAATTTGTACTTAACTTAACATCATCATTAACCTGACATTTCTATCGGACGGTGTAAAAATCGGATCACAACTACGCCCACTTCCCACACCAACTTTTAAATTTTTTCTGATTCTCCCTCTTTACAGCATACAAATCCAAAATAATATTATTACAAACTTTTTATAGAAAGTATCCGTTAATCATGCTACATATTAACTAAAAAATAAGTTGAATTGGATCAATAATTCCCTTAGCCCAATATACCGGGTTTTTCAATAGGGATAATATGATTTCTAAGTATCAGTTCTGCCATATTTAATATGTCATGATCTGTAATTTTTTTTCATTGTTTTCAGTAATGTTTATAATTTTACCATTAAAAGATTTACGCAGGAACAACGTTAACAAAATATTCAATAGTTTTATCAAAATAATCGTTCTCCAATTGCAACTTTACGTGCGCTTATGCAATTTTATGGTCTTAATGATAGTCCACCTGTTCTCGCTATTCGTCGAATTATTGAAAATTTCGAGGTAAATTTAAATTAAGCTAAATTTACAATTTGGTGCGGATTTGTGTCTGGTGGAATCATCGGTCCGTACTTCTTTCGAAACGAAGCTGATGACACTGTTACTGCCAATGGAAATGGAAGAAGTTGATCTTGACAACATCTGTTTCCAAGAGACTGGGGCTTATTTCAAGAAATTGTGACATTGAATGGCCTTCAAAAAGTTGTGAATAAACACCATTAGACTACTTCTTGAGGGGTTATTTGTAGTCTTGGTATTTAGCAATAAACCTTACTCTATTTAAGCTTCAGAGGTCAATACTGAACATGTTATTCGTGACATATGATTTTATTTTGTGGAAAAGGACTCGAAAATTGGGTTCATCGAAATCGTTCCATCGGAATAAGTTGTGGAGGCCATTTGAATGAAGTTATATTCAGTACTTGTTAATTGTGTCAATTGTGCTTCACACTAAATAAAAAACATTTGAATTTCCTTAATGCGTTTCTTATATGCGTTATCTTAATAAAAACGAGAGAGAGTGTATTATATAACATATGTATAACGGCGGTAATCTGCATTGGCAAATAGAAAGTTCTCTAACTTACCCCATTTTATTTTTTTATAGTAAACGCAAATAACAGGAAAAGTTTAGTGGAACTTTTGCTTATTTTTGCGTCAAATTTCATAGGCAATTATATCATCTAAATGTAGTCATCTGCGTATTTTCATGCCACTTCTAATTTGAATTCTGTCAAATCAGTTGATCTAAATACACATAAGATATGGCCATTTGTGATAACAGTGTTATTTATATCAGATCGAAAATTTTACAATTCCGAATATGGTATGCCAAGTATAAATATACCGGTTTTGCACAAAGTTAAAATACCTAATTATACAAGCGTGCGCAGGTAGTAAGCATATTAAAATTTATCATGAAACAAGTAATATTATTCCATAAATATACATACATACATATATACTCATGAGCGCTCGAATAGTACACTCTTGTTGTATTGGTGGGATGTAGTCGGCGTAATTAAACAATGATGCAACAAACCGTCGGTCACCAGAGCAATGGTAAATGATAAGGATTTATGAATAAAATGTCAATCAGTAACTGTAAAAGTGGCTTACCAACGGAAGTTGTTTAGACAAGCCCCACATAACGGCGGATACAGGTCACGTCAGACGCCATATGACACCAAAACGGTACTTCATAAACATATCTACAATGAATATCGGTCAGTTTCTATGGCAGTTCTATGCTTTAGTGGTTCGATCTGAACAATTTTTCGTGGAGATTATGTCGATGACTTGGCTAATATGTAATTCAAATTTGGTTCATAATAACTTAATTTTGATTGATTAGTTTATATGACAGCTATATACTATATATAGTGGTATATATACAGCTATACTATAGTGGTCCAAAATCGGTGGTTCCAAATTATATGCAGCTTGGGGAGAAAAGGATGTACATATGTCATGTATTTTAGCTTGATGTCTCAATAACTGGTTTTTGATATTTCATTAATATAGGTACATATATTACAGGTCATATAATTAATTTGTTTCCCCTTACCCGATTTTGGTTCACATCCGAAATATATCTTTTTAATAAAATTAGTTCAATTTAAATGATATATATACATAATCAAAGAGCTTAAATGTACTATAATAATCGATAATCAATAGACTAGGGGTGTATAGTCTAGACCAGGGTAGTTGCCGATTTCATTAATATTTTGGGTCGCGTGCTATTTTTAAAAGTGTGCGTGTGCGTTCGCTAAAAGGTGATCCAGTCGAAAATAGGTAATAACAAGTAAGGAAGGGCTAAGTTCGAGTGTCAACGAACATTTTATACTCTCGCATGATAAAGTGATAGTCGAGATTTCATTATCCGTCATTTACATATTTTCTTATTTTGCTGTAAAATTAATTAGATTAGTAGTTCCTGAGATATGGTTTTTGGTCCATAAGTGGGCGACGCCACGCCCATTTTCAATTTAAAAAAAAACCTGGGTGCAGCTTCCTTCTGCTATTTCTTCCGTAAAATTTTGTCTTTCTGACGTTTTTTGTTAGTCGGTTAACGCACTTATAGTGATTTTCAACATAACCTTTGTATGGGAGGTGGGCGTGGTTATTATCCGATTTCTTCCATTTTTGAACTGTATGTATATGGAAATGCCTGAAGGAAACGACTCTATAGAGTTTGGTGAACATAGCTATAGTAGTTTCCGAGATATGTACAAAAAACTTAGTAGGGGGCGGGGCCACGCTCAGTTTTCCAAAAAAATTACGTCCAAATATGCCCCTCCCCAATTCGATCCTTTGTGCCAAATTTCATTTTAATATCTTTATTTATGGCTTAGTTATGACACTTTATAGGTTTTCGGTTTTCACCATTTTGTGGGCGTGGCAGTGGGCCGATTTTGCCCATCTTCGAACTTAACCTTCTTATGGAGCCAAGAAATACGTGTACCGAGTTCCATCATGATATCTCAATTTTTACTCAAGTTACAGCTTGCACGGACGGACGGACAGACAGACATCCGGATTTCAACTCTACTCGTCACCCTGATCACTTTGGTATGTATAACCCTATATCTGACTCTTTTAGTTTTAGGGCTTACAAACAACCGTTATGTGAACAAAACTATAATATTCTCCTTAGCAACTTTGTGGCGAGAGTATAATTACCTCTCCTGCACTATACTAGCATTCCCAGATTTCTTTGTGACATGTGGTGGTCTTGGCTCCCGTAGCGACATATTAAATACGCCTTGCGACCTTAATAGCAAACTTCGTTCACAGCTGTCGGGCTTTTGAGCCTGTGAGCTCTTATGAAAACATATACCTATAATCGCCAAAAAGGCTGAACTATAAATTACTGTTATATTCTGATATGTAGATGAATTTAATTTGAATAAATAATAAGAGCATACCACTTTGCATAAACGTTGCCGAGTGTACTTGAGTATGACATGACGTCTAATTAAACCTTTTTATTAACAGCTTTTATAACAGCTAGGAGTAACCACCGAGTAGCCATTTCAAATAACTTTTCTGCATTCAAATAATAAAATTTATGTTGGCGTACATGAAAAAACCTTTCTTAATTACCAAGGCATTTTGTTAAGTATTCAGCATTCTAACAAAACTTTTTTTTTTGTTTTTTGTTGACCACGTTCGGAAGCAGGTGTGTCCACAGAACGAAGAAACAGTTGAAACTGTTGACTTCATTCGATAAACTAGTCCGAAGAAGACGAAGGAAGACTTATCAATCAGCGCGGGTGTTAAAGTTAACCGTTTTTTGATAATCAGAAGTTGTGATCTATATAAACTATCTGAAATATCAGAAATTTGAGTCGAATATCAGTAATAGCTTCTAAGGTGGTCTTGTCTGGCCGACGTATTTTTCAGAGGGATTAAAGAAGTTAGAAAAAGCCTGGATCGAGTATATGTTTTTTCAAAATTTTCGCTTTAGTTTTGTAGAGCAAATACTAATTAGACGGTGCTCGCAATCTTATCCAGCAACTCTTGATAGATAAAAGATTCCACAAACAGCTGCTGAATTTAAAATTAATTACAATTTGTATTTGCTGATGATAAAAGAACATTAATCTACTAAAGTATTTTAGTGATTACTGAGTACTGAAGATTTCCAGCTTCCATTGGACGGTTATGAATATAATTTTATGAGACTTGAGTACACCTTATACCATAATTGCTCGCTAAATCGAAAAAATAATATATGATGGATAACAACGGCTCTATGGAATCTAGTTAATCGCGTTATTTACTTAAATAAAGCTTCAAATACATGCAATATAGAAGGGGAAAGAAAACAGTCCTATGCAAATTAGACAAAGCAAAGACTTTGAAATATGAAAGTTTACGAAGGGTAAACAAAATGACAGAGGCAGTAAAATGCAAAACACTTTGCACCAGGAGTGAGGGTGGGGAAGATAAACACAAATACCAAAAATATCAATAAATATTCTTAAACAAACCTAAAAATAAATGTGAGTGAATTTATTTGATTTAGCTCTGGTTTGCCACAACAAAACCGAAAGTAAACCCGTTTCCTGCAAATGTAACATTTTTGATTTCACGCCACATTTTTCGATTTCATTCATTCAGCTTATATGGCAGCTATGGTATATGCTACGAGTATAGTGATCCGACCTACACAATTTCTGTGGAGATTACACCATTGTCTTAGATAACAACCAATGCCAAATTTTGTTAAGATATCTCGTCGAATGGAAAAGTTTTCCATCACTTTATTCCGATCGTTCAGCTCGTATGACAGCTATATGCTATAGAGATCTGACAAATGTGCTGCTTCCTTGTGAGAAAAGTACAGATGAAAATTTTCAGATTGCTATCTCAAAAACCAAGAGAATACATAGTTAGTATATCTACACTAGGACGAACGGACAGACACACGGTATAATAAGTTATCTAGCATTTCCTTTCGGTGATACAAAATTTGTGCCAAACTTAATATACCCTGCAGGGTTATAAATATGCTATGTAAGTAAAATAGTATAGTAGTTCAATAAGTTTTGTCGTTTGATAAGAAAAACACAATTTTATGATTCAAAATACACTTTATTATTCAGATCCACCAATCTGTGGATTCCATCCCTGACAACTTTTAACAGTCAAAATAAAACCACTGCAAATTTCAAACATCGAATGAATTTCTTTTCACATGCGTCATACAACTTATCTTCCGCCAAAAATCATTTAATCAATTTCGTAGTGAATAATTAATTGCTATTAAATCAACACCGTGCATTTATTTTTACACGTTACATGCCTGCCAGACTGTCTGGTTTACGGTGTGCCATATGTTTGCCTAGATTTTATCACCAATATTTTTGCATTTTTGTGTTTTCATTTTACTTAAGCTTAAATAGCAAAACAATGCTTTAAGAGGTCGAAATTTCATATACTTTGCAAATGCAATAGCGTTTGTGTTCTTTTAGAAGGTGTTTAATCACATATG
Source organism: Bactrocera tryoni (assembly GCF_016617805.1). Taxonomy (NCBI): domain Eukaryota; kingdom Metazoa; phylum Arthropoda; class Insecta; order Diptera; family Tephritidae; genus Bactrocera; species Bactrocera tryoni. The sequence goes on from NC_052499.1 coordinate 40,075,044, forward strand.
TTGTATTCAGTCAGATTCAGATTGTTTATGCACAAATTTACAGTACAATTACATGGAATCAATTTCTAAATACCTAAATACATATATATAATTTTTGAAGCTATTGCATTATTCACATGCATAAAATATCACATGTAAGGTGAAAATGCTATTGATACATATCAGTTACATGTTAATTCATTTTTACAACAAAATTATTGAAGTGAAACTTGGTTACACATTGTGATAAAAAAGTAAAAGGAAAATGTAATTTAAATTTCCCGGCTTAATGATATTTCAAAACAATGTATTTTAATAAGTTGGTAGGACTGTGCTTACTTACTAATTTATTAAACTAATTCGGTTTGTTTGCAGCAACTGCTTGAGTTGGTACTCGTATACCTCGGTAGTTTCTAGCAAAAAATTTGTTTCAATTTTTGTATTTCTAACAAAATTTCGTTTGCGGAATCTTTGCGAATGTTGGGGAAGGCATACGGTGATTCAGTTTTATCAAAAACGTAACCCTACGAATGCTACAAAGCCTTCAAAGACGGTCGAGAGATCGTTGAAGACATACCTTGTTCTTGGCGACCTTCGACCTCTTCAACAGATGTTAAAATGAAGAATATGTTGCTTGAAAATCATCAGACAAGTGTTAGAGAGATGACAAGGGAGCTCAATATCTCTCGAGAGTCCGTTCGAATTATTTTATTATTACCGCGGTCTTGCTCGAATCGTCTCGATAAAGCTGGATTTTTAGGGAAATAAGGGGTTCTCTTTGGCTGTATTGAGGCGTTTGCGTGAAAAACATAAGTCGTAATCGGCTGGATCGCATCGAGCCACAATTGTGACAGAATTTAAATCCAAAATATGAATACCATCGATCAAACACAGTATTCCCCAGATTTCGCTCTATGTGATTTTTTCTGAAAGGCGTTCTCAAAAGTGCTTATGAAAAGTGTTTCGATGACTGGAAAAATCGATGGCACAAGTGTATTACATCTGATGGGGATTACTTTGAAGGCGAAAAAATAAACATTTGCGTTTTATTAAAATTTCTGGATGCTTTGTATAAGATAATAATTGCGCAAAAAGATGTGTCAATCAAATTCCGTCGATGTCAACCGTAGCTAACGCAGACAGTGGTCGCAACAAATGAAGGTAGCTAAATGATATTGAATATTGGCGTGGCGCTCAGGCCAATATACGAAACGAATGTGATGCCCTTTATCGCTATCATATCGGAGCGAAGCTGGAACAATCAATTTTATTAGCTGGTGGTATTTAGATTTAGTGTGTCTTACTCCAATTTTTCCCGATTAGAATGATGTGCGTATGTAGGGAAGCCTTAGCTCTTTCGTGTACACAGTTTTCAACAATTAAATTAAAAAAAACAGAATGACAACCAGCTTTCAAACAAAAATATATATATTTGATCACAACCAAAAATAAATAAAACCTTTAATTGAATGCAAATATTGAATTCCACTTTACTATATCTAATATATAATCGCGTATTGGCGATTCAACAGCCTTAAACAATATCAACGTGCGTTTATATAACCGCATGCTTTTCAGAACGGATAAATTATGGATAATTTGCCATGTCAACGTCTAATTTTTCATTTTTTTATGCGCCAATTTTACATTTTTTTCTACAGCCCGCTTTTGCCTTCTCTCTATTGCAGCGATGATGACTGTCATTCATTCTACCGTTATGGCGCCAAATCCTGTGGTCGATACTATTCGCAGCAATAACAGGAGGAAATTTAATTATCGTTTTAGTTGTTACGACAATGATTCGCAGATTTCGCAGATGAGTTAATGTGGATACATATAATTAATTCAAACAATAAATTAATCACGTAATAAAATACGCGAACACGAGTTTTTATCTGATTTTTAGTTCATATATGTACATATATAAGTACATATAGCATATGATTATTTATATATCCATTAGACTGTGCCAAATAAATAAAATATTTTTTTTTTCGGTCCCATATCAAAATTTCGTTGAGAGTCACGAAAAAAAAATTGTGTCAAAATTTGAGCCCTTTATCTTCATTTTTCAGTTAGCGCTCGCAAAAATAAGAATTTTCGTCAAAAAAATTTTTTTTTCATTCATTTTTTGGTTATAATTTAAAATACCAAATAAAAAAACCCCTTGGTATGGTTTTGTAGCAAATTAAATTCTCTACAAAAATGATCCTTTCTCGAATTTATTGAATCAACACCGTTTTTTTATTGCTCATTCAATTACAATTTGTTCTATGATTTTTATTTTCAATTATTGATAAACACTTATTAAACTTCTTTCCAACGAAAAAAAACAAACTAAATCAATTTTTCTAGGAATGGCGTTTGCCGTAAACAGTAAACATGCATAAACTGAGGTGCAGTTAATAACATTTCAAAGTGAAAAACGAAGGCCGTTAACTTCGTAACGTTAGCTGTTTGACTTCGTATCCAATGCGAAGTGGTATGAAAATATATTACACCAAAGGTTAACTGTGTATTTAAGTGTAAAAAATGTTTATTATGCTAGCACTAAACAATTGCATGCTTTTCAGTGAGAACGTCGACAGCAATTACAGGTACTCTTAAACAATCTTCCTGCCATAAGTTCTGTTACAAGTTCGGGGTGTTATAAAAATATTTAAAATTTTTTTTTATTCGAAAAGGTCAACTTTGACCTCAAACTGCAGTCCAGTGTATTCAAAGCTGGACTTCCAAGCAAACAATCATTTGCAGTTGTGAAACCAGGAATATTGCTTTAAATTCACTGCTGAATGGCTTTTGCCTTATGTGTTGAAGCAGAAAATGGATCTAATACTCTCCATCAAAGAAAATATTGCTTAAATACTTTACCTTCCTATTTTACCGCCTGCTGATTCACTGGGGCAAAAGATTTTTAAGCCATTTTTCACAGGAGTGAAGAGAGAAGAACACCTTTACATGAAACTCCCACCAAATCATTATAGCAGCTGGCTTGTGACCACCTAGAACCCTCGGAATTAAATTTGTTTGCATATTTGGAAGCTTTTGCGTAGTCCTTTTGCTGTTTAAAAACTTCTTGGACAGTAAACCATTTTTAACAAGAATACTTGCAAGGTCGTTGACAGCGTGCCACTGAAGAAACCGCTTTCATCAGATGAGTCTTATTAGCTTCAAGCGCGTTTTCAGAAGAAGACCAGTTGACCGACGGTAGTCTTTCATGCGGACAACTGGTCGATCTGGTCGATTTATAAATTTTTGCTGACCTTTTCTAGGTGAATTACTGTGTGTTCGTGAAAAGTTTTAATGGCTGAATTAGTTCGAACCAAGTGCGGACGCCCTTTTTTTCTGCCGTTCGGGTATAACCTGAAAGGTACTTGCAACTTGCAAGGATTAAGGCCATGGACGTACCTTCATATACAAAAGGCTTATTAGTTATATGGGGTATAGGCGAGTATTCACCCATTCATTCTAAGCACAAAGATGCACCGTTATAAGAAAAACACTCTTTTTAAATGTTATTAAGATCACTCACATATGGTAAATGGTGGCTAAGGGAATTATTGACCAGAATAAACCATTTGTAACCCACATACATACTACTATCAGGAAAGGAATATCTCTGAATTTCAATTAGATATCTCGCATATTGACTGATATTTTCGGTAAAAAGTCAATTATAAGTACTAGGTACACATTTTCAGTCAGTTGGGTTCTATTTGGCCATAAGATGACACACTTCAAAGGCACTACTCGTGCAAAGCAAAATAAAAAAGTCAGAGGAATGGCACGTACTAAAATTGGTTGAAATTGATCCGGCAGGTCTCGAGATATATATGTGATTTTACGACAAAGTAGGCGGTGGCACGCCCATCGTCCAATTTTCACACCGGCTCACATAAAATTTAAGGTCTCTGGCGTATTCGCTATTGATTTATCGCGCCCTAAGTAGTTTTTAACAGAACCGTAATGTGAGCGGGGTTATCATCCGATTTTATTATTTCTCTGGCGTATTCGCTATTGATTTATCGCGCTCTAAGTAGTTTTTAACAGAACCGTGATGTGAGCGGGGTTATCATCCGATTTTATTATTTTCACAATGCCACTAAGAGTTCTTATAGTATTTACGCTAGAGGAACTTGGCATTTGAACCGTCAGTCGTCTAGGAGATAAATGCATTAGAGGGCGGGAACATACCCACCGTGCCAAATTGCAGATTTTTATACTCTTGAAAATTAACGGTTGTACCTATCACCTAAAACTAATCGAGATAGGCATAGGGTTATGTATATATATATAAATTATCAGGATGACGAAAAAAGTTGAAATCTGGGCGACTGTCTATCCGTCCGTCCGTCCGTGCAACTGTAACTTGAGTAAAAAGCGAGATATCGTGATGAAATTTTGTAGACAGGTTCCTTAGTACAAAAAAAAAACCCATCTACGAAGGGCGTAATCGGACCACTGCCACTCCTCTCACTTATAAACTGCCATAACTAAGAACTAAATTAAAATATAAACCCTAATTTAGCACAGGGGATCGCAGTAGCAAGGGGCACATGTGCGTGTGTGAAAAAGTGGGCGGGACACGCCCTCAAATAAATTTCTTGTACATATCTTCTAAGCTGCTAAAGCTACAACAATAAAATTCGACCAGCACGAATATTTCAAGAACGCCTACAAGCGCAATAGATTAAAAACTGAATACACCAGAAACGTAAAATTTGCCGCCGAGATGGTATGATAAGGCTTTATAGGGGCTTTGGTACTTGGCATTCTTTTTATATGCTTATGTTTTCTTCTTCTTAATTGGCGTAGAAACCGCTTAAGCGATTATAGCCGAGTTAACAACAGCGCGCCAGTCGTTTCTTCTTTTCGCTACGTGGCGCCAATCGGATATTCCAAGCGAAGCCAGGTCCTTCTCCACTTGGTCCTTCCAACGGAGTGGAGGTCTTCCTCTTCCTCTGCTTCCCCCGGCGGGTACTGCGTCGAATATTTTCAGAGCTGGAGTGTTTTCATCCATCCGGACAACATGACCTAAGCCAGCGTAGCTGCTGTCTTTAATTCGCTGAACTATGTCGATGTCGTCGTATATCTCGTACAGCTCATCGTTCCATCGAATGCGGTATTCGCCGTGGCTAACACGCAAAGGACCATAAATCTTTCGCAGAACTTTTCTCTCGAAAACTCGCAACGTCGACTCATCCGTTGTTGACATCGTCCACGACTCTGCACCATACAGCAGGACGGGAATATGCTTATGTCACGTTGTGGAAAATGAGCGAAATCCGACTTAAACCACGCCTACTTCCCATATAGCACAATTTTGAATCCCACTTGATTCGTTCAGTTTCCAGTACACAAATCAAGATGCAATTAATATAACGGGATTAAATTTTGCACGAATAATGCCGTTAGTATCTGCCACCTTATGACTAAAAGTTGTTCAAATCCAACAAAAACTGCTAATATAAAGATTTTCGAACTTCGGGGTTTGTTCCGCATATATCGGCCAATATGTTAAATATCTTAATAATCTTTGTGCCTAAAATGGATACAATTCGGTGGAAACTTGTCCTAGCTCCCATATAAGTAATATCAGGATTTTCGAACATCCGACTCACTTTACTTCATATAATCAGTTTTTTTAGTAAGTGATATGTTAATAGTATGTGGTAATGGAAAAAGTAGATAAAATCTGGTCGATACTACCCCAACTTCCACATAATACATATAATGGTTTTCGTTTTTCTAACAAACCTTATGTGTTTGTCAGTATAGGAATTTTATACAGTATACATATGTATATATAGTATAATATTGATTGGATGTCAAGTTGCACGAGTATAAAATGTTCGGCTGCACCCAAACTTAGCCCTTCCTTACTTGTTTATCCTAATTTAGTGCTAAGTTAAGTTCCATAACATAAATGTTGGTATAATGGCGTTTTGTGGCCGCGTTAGTGTTTAGTTACAATATCTCAATTTTTACTCAAGTTAGAGTTTGCTAGACTAGGGTCTCTACGGCTATAATGAAATTTCAGCCAAATATGAGCAAAGTACGCCCATTGTAGTTTTAAAGGTACTAGTTAGTCAGTTGGCCGTCCTTTCGCTTACTTAGCGGACTTACAGTAGTTTCAAATATAGAGCTATATAACTTTATCATAGAAATATTAAAAACGCATTAAATTTCAGAAAAATGCTGTCTAGTTTAAATCATCTTGTAGTCATGTAAATTTATTTATCCCAAAAATTGGGATGCCAGGAGCTAACAAGGATGTAAAAATTATAACGGAAACACCATTAAACAATGCAAGAAAGATGGCTAAATGTAAATAAATATTAAATTAATATTAATTACAAAAAAATGTCCCTGCAAATTATTCCAAAATATTTACTGACGCTCTCTAATGAGTTATTTAAAACTCTAATTAACTCAATAATCTTTTGACCACAGTGAATCTTTCCATAGCGGATACCATGGTATCGAGTCTCAATGCGACGTCCAATTGAGTGTCTGCATGTTGGAAAACGACTGGCCTTTCGGTGAGCATAAGCGTTTCGGTGTTTATACTAATACTACTAATGAGTTAATAAATTATAGCAAAGTGTTGCAGCAGTAACGCTAAAGTCTGACGCAAATAAAATTAAATATTTCACCTCTCCATTGTATACATACAAATACTTGTATATAAACATGCAAGGTCGGCACTCTGCGTGTCAACATTTTGCCACTAAAACACTCACTGTACCTATCTACGTCTCCCTCTCTTACAAGTATATTCTCTAACGTTCACATCTTTTCAGACATGTTGCTATTATGAAGCCGTTGGAATCACGCCTGAGTAAGCGGGGCAATCTGGGCATTGCCGTGTTCATTTGAATAACCTCAATTGCGATTTCATGCCCCATGCTGCTCTTCTTTACAACCGGCGAAGTCGAATTGAAGGATGGTACCCGAATTGTATGCTAGGCCGAATGATGGTTCTGCGAATCATTCGCAACAGGAATATTTGAGAGTAGGTGGCCTATAAAGGAAGGTAGATTATATGCATTATATTAGCGTAATTGTTTGAACACGTGTTGGCACTAAAACGGAAGCAAATTTCACATACATACTTTTTATTTGAATTACTTACATTTATTTACTTACGATAACGGTCCGATAAGTACTTAGAGTCATCGCTCGAGTGCCTCAGTATTACAAGAAAAAATTTACTATTATGTAGTACAATCTCATTTGTGTCAAATAAGGAGATTATCGTCGCCTTGGAGGATATTTTGAAGAACTCCGGAAAATTTTATTTTCGGATGTATTAAAGAAGTCGGCTGAGACAAGAATGTCGATCTGAACGAAGATTATGATTGGATATAATTCACCATTTAGCCACAAATATCAGTTTTCGTTTTAAGGCTGAGTATTTTTAGACCGCCTTAATTTTTCAGTTTATACAAAATCTCCTATTGGAAAAGACATCTCTATAATTATTTGATTTGACAAAAACCTATAATAGTCCCAATATGGACTGGAAGAGACGTTATTAATACTTATGACGAGATATTACAAAAATGTTTCCTTACTGTTAACAAACCTTACATATTTGCTACATTTTCAAAATTATACGCGTAGTGAATATTAATTTGAGATAGCTCGATAACTCTTCAGTTCAAAAAGAAATCTAAAGGCAAATTGATTATCCGCTTATATTTTTGAAGTTGAAAAACTAGCCAGAAATAGGTTTTCTCTAATGTAGAGATATGTACATGTTTCAACAAAAGTTATAATATGGAAAATTTCTTCTATTCGGCAATATTTGCTTTCAGTTTCCTCCCTTGCGAATGTAAATATAAACAGCCAAGCAATTTTTCAAATGCCCAACCAATTATATATTTCATTAGCTCTGTAATAAACTTACATGTCGACAAAATCGCAAATCCCAAAGCAATAAATCGGACGCTTACATATGATAAAAATATATTTCTTAACAACCCAAGTACTAATCTAAGGGTCGCTGTAAATTTTGGAAAGAATGTACTCAACTCTAACTTGTTTTCTTTTGCTCTTTTAATTTCCTCGTTTGTAATATCGTTTTTATGATTCTTACGTATTATATACATACATATGTATGTATACCTACTGCCCATCATTTCGACGACGGTCACTTATTCACAAGTCCGCATTGAACTTTGGGGCTCAAAGGTGATCGCAGAGTAGGCAAGCTGAGAAGAAAGGCTTCCCGAGTAAAAAGCGTAAATCTCAACCTTTATGCAAAATAGTAAACTTTGCTCATTTGGATGAGAAATTCTTTTAACTGAGCTAAGTTTTTGGAGCCCACTCTAATCTACATTTTATGCTGAAGAAAAGAGTTAAGCTTATTTTGACAATCGAAAGATGGGAGATATTTCGAAATTATTATGATTTTTAAACTTTAATTTGCTGACTGAATAGGTTACAATTTGTCACTTTGTTTTATTTTTTCTCTTTCTGCTCGTTTTAGTTATCACCACCACCTCACACACAAAATATCAATTAACTAAGTTTTTGCTAATACTGAGGGCTCAATATGAAGAATTTGAAATGAAAGTTTTATCTTGCGTACAAAGGGACTATTGTTTAACTCCAGTAAAGTTTTATACAATATATTTACTTGAAGCTATTGGTATATGCGCTCATTCCGGTCTATGCGATTGTTCTTCCATCCGTACCATCCGCACAAGCGATGCTTTTGTTGGAAATCGTTTGAAGGATTACTTTTATTTCACACAGAGTCATAAATATTTTTATACACTTCTGTACAGGGTTTTCCAGTTACAGAGATATGATTTCTTTAAAAAAATGTTTTTTGCATAATGTAAAGTACAATAGATACAATTAAGTTCTGAATATAACATCACTCAAATGACCCAATTTTCGAGTATTTTTTACTTTAAATTAAGCCGTATGTCATGAATAGCATGTTCAATATTGGCTTCTGAAGCTTGAAGAGAGTCTGGTTTGTTGCTAAAAACCAATGACATTAAATAGCCTCACAAGAGGTAGTCTAATGGTATAAAAGCACAACTTCTTGGAGTCCATTCAATGTCACAATTTCTTAAAATAATCGAATCCCCAAACTTTTCTCGCAATAGTTCGGATGTTGCACGTGCTGTGTGACACGTAGCCCCGTGATGGTGTCACCAGTTTCATTTCGAAAGAAGTACGGACCGATGATTCCAGCAAACTGTCAATTTAGGTTGATGGAATGGTTGTTTATGAAAGGAAGTAAGGAAAAACCAAGTTCGAGTAATACCGAACATTTCGTAGTCTTAAAACTTGCAATAATTAAGGCCATGGAAGTACCATGTACTAGAGTAATATAAAAATGTTAACGGAATGCCAAATACCAAATTTCGTCGAAACGGGCGGGCGATTCCTGAAATATTGAACTCCACCAATCGTCACACCCATCGTCTAATTTTTACACTGGCTCTCATACCATCTCGGAGATAAAGTTTAATGTCTCTGATGTATTTAGTTATTAGTTTATTACGCATTTAATAGTTTTTAATAGCACCGATATGTGACGAGAGACCGGGATTATCTTACAATTTCATCCATTTTCACACTCTCGGTAGAAGTTTGTATAATATTTGTTCTAAGCAAATCTGGTAGTTGTAGCTTTAGTGTCTTAGGAGATATATGTATACATTAAATTTATCAGTGCTTTGTTCTCATGTATTATTACCACGGAATCTCTAATTGTTTTTATTGTATTACCGAACGAGTTTAAAGTTCACTTCTTATTTTATATAGTTGTTTTACCCAGCATTTAATACGTGAAAATCAGTTGTTTAGAATGCTTGCACTTTGGGAAGATTAAATGTCGTAAGCTTCACAAAAATTAGCTATATATCTCAAGAGTTTTTTGAGTAAAACACAAAGGGGGAAGACTCAGGTGGACTAAATTCGATAAGCATTATAACATCCGAGTGAGGAGAATTAGTGCATTGGTATTGTATTATGAGAGATTCATAAATTCGTGTTACGGTAATTGCCGGGAACTAATCCTCAGATGTTATATGTATCAGTGAGTGCTTGGGTTGAATATTACCTTTTGGGTAATTGGGCGCAGCAGCGTATTTCAATCCATCACCGGTATTCTGGTTGTGGTTGTGATATTTATGCACAGCCACAAATTTAATAGAATTTGTTTAAGTGCATTACGTGCCGCAGATGATGGAATAAACTTAAAAAGGAGTAAAGGATTCGCGATGGCACTCCGCCGCATGGGCATGTCAGTTTACAGAAAACAAACACCCAAACACATTATCGCATGCCTGCTCTCACTTAAGCAGATGTATGCAATGGCTGGTTAATTTATTGCAATTGGGCGGAAAACGCTGTTGCGCACAGACTAGCCCAAAGCAACCGTAAAGCGACATCTTGAATTAATGGCCGAGCCGTCACCTACAGAAGCAAGCACTCGCTACTGATGCACCGACATAAGTGGCAGCGCAGTCAAGGACTTGTACACCAAAGATTCATCAGTTGTCACACTGCAGAGTGCATGTGATAGAATTTTCTTAGCAATAAATTGAAATTTTTCCTCAAAAGATGCTGTTACGGCTTTAAGCGATTGTTCCGGTTGTGCTTGTGCGTTACGGTCGGCGCTGAACCCTAAACAGGCGCAACAATATGACTTTGTGGTACTCATGCACGGGTTCATCGGATCATAAACGCGTTAAGAGAAATGATAATTGTTATATATTATATATAATATTTAATATATATAAATTAGGGTGATACAAAAAAATATTTTTTTTTTCGTTTGGTACTCGGAAAAATAGGTTCCTAGACACCTCCAAGAAAACCTCTCCAAACATGAGTTTTTATTGTAAAGGGAAGGTCCTCCTACATACAGTTTTCTATTTTTTCTTATTATCAGATAGTAAAATTTATATCTCGCTTCCAACTACTTGAAAAAATATCTTGTTCCTTAGATTTTGTAGGAAATTAAATGCTCTACTAAAAAGGTCTATTATGATTTTTTCGTAAGCCCAAACGTTTAACAGATATTAACAGTTAAAGTTTGATTATTTTTGGGAAAATTTTTTATTTCTTATGAATTTTATAACTCAATGAAAAAAAATTATTAGATTCAAAAAGTCCTGTTTACTTGTATGATAAAGTTCGGATATCTTAATGAACATATGTATATCCCGTCACTTTAGTAAGTTCGATGTTCATTATGATCTCTAGTACACTAAAATGAGAGGTTTGATTTTTTGTTTGTGACGAGCTTTACCAGGGCCCAAAGATTTTTCGAAATATTTTAAACTAATCGATATAAATATAACGTTGTGTATTTCAACACGAAGAAGAGTATTTCAACACGACCAGTAACGACATCAAAAGATTTATAAATTTAAGTTTGGTGCAGAGGTACAGCAATGAAAACTACCTGTGCTTTAAAAAAGTAGGCGTTTTCCAACCTCTTTAGTGTTAACAATTCATATTCCATGACTATCCCAAGTTTAAAAGTAGCTGCATGAGTGAAGGTTGCACTAGTGAAAGATTTCCTAAGAATGTACTACTATCATTGAAACAATAATGTATCCATCATACAAAGTATATTATTTTCTATTTCAGAATTACTATACTACTCGATATAAATTACGAATTAGATTTCGAATAAGCAAATTAACTGTTCCGAATTTATCACTGCCTTATAATAGCCGGCTTACATCATCATCGACATGTTAGATATTCACGGTATTGAGGCACTCCGAAGTACTTTAAGCTGTTGGTTCGCTTCGCATGTTTTTTTTTAATATATATTTATTTGCAATCTATCAATTGACAATCATCAAATTTTTTAAATACATTAATAGTGACAGGATTGATTGTTCTCTATTGAGACTAATCAATGTATTCCTAAATTATTTTATTTGCTTAAACTTCTTAAAACTACTTTTTTTTACATTTTGATCTTCCATATAGATTTTAAGTAGTTTTAAGAAACATCGCATTGAAGGTGATTTTAACTTCTATGATATTTGATATAAATATATTCCTAAAATATTTCTAAATTTTGATATGAAAAAAATAATGTCAAATAGTGGTAAGCTTTTATTGCTACTATTAGTTTAGAATTAAAAAAATTGTTTTTATATTGTATAAGGTCTTTATTATATTTTTTTATATTAATATAATAATTCATTTACACTATTGAAATATTGAACTGTTAAATTTATAAATAAAAAATGTACATTTATACTATTTGGTATTTTGTTTAATTTGGGCATTTAAGATTTCAAAGTTTGTATCAGCAAAAAATGACCTGCTATGTTTTTGCATAGTAGTTACAAAACAAATTATGTTATAAACTCTGCGTATTACCATAAAATAACCACTACTTACTTCATTTTAAGTATACGGAATTATTACCCACGAAAGATTAAAAATATTTAAATCAGATGAAAACACACATACACAGGGAAGAGAAAAAGAAAGTCAAGTCATCGCAGAGTGATTATTGAAGCATATGCTTCCTTGTCAATATTTATTCAGCAATCTATTTCGTAATTAATTGTTCTGTGTCACGCATTCGCCGAGTTGTACTCAGTCAACAAGTGATGAAAGAGGCGCGGATGAATTCATGTGCATGTTTAGCCCAAATAAATCACGCTAACTAAATGTCAACTTTCCCGTTTTCTAACTTGCCTGATAAATATGCAATAATAAGCCGTTGTTTAATTTTCTTATGTTTTACCATATATTAAACGTATGATGGTATTTCACATAAAAATATTCTATTAAATATTTCTCAGAAATAAAATCGTTTGATAATGACATTGGCGATAGTGGTCTAAAATTAAAGCGGAATGAGGGTTATTTATATACAAAAATGCTATATTTAACTGTTACACATCTGTACGGGTCTCAACTATCGGTTTTAGCGAATCAACTCTATACGTAAAAAAATTCAAATTACATCCTCTTACTCTTGCAACATGTTGCTACACAGTGTAATAGTTTTGTTCACCCAGCGGTTGTACGTATCAGCAAAAACTTAAAGAGGTAGATATGGGGTTATATATACAGGGTGGCGCAAAAGTATTCTTCCTATCAGAAGATGCTATAAATTTTGCAGTTGCCCTCTACTGTCAGTTCTGTTTTGACATTTGTGTAGTAAACACATGCGAAATACACGTAAATAAATAATGTTACGCTACACTGCTCCAGAACGTGGGTTATTGGTGATTATTTATTTGAACAATAATCGGTCGATGACTTTGGCACACCGTGAATTTCGTCGCAGATTTCCTGGCCGTCCGACGCCTACTGGTGAAACACTGCGACGTTTAGCTGCTCGACTCGAAGAGACTGGCATAACACGAGATGCTGGAAGGCGTGGCAGACCCCGGAGAAGCCGTTCTGCAGAGGATATTGCTGCTGTTGCTGAGGATGCCATGGAAGCGCGTCAACATCGACCAGACGATGTGCCACTCAAATGGATATCAGTCGACGGTGTTTACAGCGAACTTTGGTACAAGATTTGAAGATGTTTCCGTACAAAGTCCAGACGGTGCATCAACTGTTAGATGCTGACCGCCAATCGCGTCTAACATAAGCTCAAGGCATCCGTAACCACCAAGAGGAAGATGATTTTTCATCAAAAATAATCATAAACGATGATGCCCATTTTCCTTTGCGGGTACGTAAATAAGCAAAATTTACACTTCTGGGGCATTGAAAATCCTCGTGTAACTCACGAAGAGCCATTAGACTCGCTCAAAGTCACTGTATGGTGTGCTGTTTTCGCTGGAGGAGTCATCGGACCTTTTTTCTTCGAGTGGTGAGCGCTACAGAGCAATGATCAACGAGTTCTTTTTACCGCAACTTGATGAATTGGGATTGGAATACATGTGGTTCCAACAGGACGGTAAAACGGCAAACACTGCACGTGCCACAACCGATATGCTGAAGGATGCATTTCCCGGGCTCCTAATCCCCCGTTTTGGCGATTTGCACTGTCCAGAAAGGTCGCCTGATTTGACCGCTCCAGATTTCTTTTTGTTGGGCTTTTTTAAAGTCGCGGGTTTATGTCAGCAGGCCTCAGACTTTTGCAGCTCTTAAAGACAATATCCGTCAAGAATGTGAGGACCTATCGCCGGAAGTTCTGGCCAAAGTGATGGAAAATGCCATAAAAAGAGCTCAAATGACAATAAACTGTGGCGGCGGCCACATTAAAAAATCAAATAAAAATAATCCACAAGTAGAATCAAAGTTTTTCATTTTTTAAAAAAATTACAGCCAAAAAACATGGGAAGGTTATTTTTTCGCCACCTGTTATAAATTATAAGGACGAAGATAGGAGTTGAAATCCGGGAGACTTTCTGTCTGTCCGTCCGTCCATGCAATCTGTAACTTGAATAAAAAATAGGATATCTTGGTGAAACTTGGTTCACATGTTCCTTGGCCATTAAAAAAACATACTTATATAATGCTATAACCAAGCTGTAAAATAAGATATAGAACTGTAATTTGAATTACAGTAGCAAGGGATACCTCCCATATTACAGACGTGACAGAGCTCTCCTTTAGGTAAAATCACATAACTCGGGTCTTGTTCGCACGATTTTTACCATTTTCAGTAAATAACATTCTTCATCTTTCGAAATCGAACATCAACCACGTCAACTCCCCATATACCAAAATTGAAAATTCGATTTGATTATTTCACTTTTCGATGTACAGATCAAGAAGCAATTAATATAATGAGATACACCTTTGCACAATATGTCAATTGGACGATGCGGGTTGCACATATGTATCGCCGGGTGAGTAGGTCTCAACCAATTTTAACCAAATTTAGAGCATAATGTTAATCCTCGCGATTCTACGTTACAATTTACAAAAATTGGCGCAATCGATTGCAACCACGTCTGTTTCCCATATAATACGATATAAATTGTATTTAGATCTTGCGTTTTCCAGTACTCGAATCAAGGACCTATGAATATATTCAGATAAAACGTTACTCAAATAGTACAGTTGTTGTACCGAAAGTAGGATATTTGATGCACTATAATTTAATAGCGAAAATAATTGAAATTAGCGAAAACTCACTTACCTAAATTTCCAAATTCCATATATAATGGTTATTATATTCTAACAAACATTATGTTGAAACTGTCGGTCAGTGTATGAGTTAAATCTTTAAAAATTGCTTGAAAATATTTTCTCGAGCACACCGGAATAATAGCAAAGTTGGTGAAAATAGACAAGATTATTTCTGCCCCCACTTTACAGCTGTCTGCAATCGTTAACGTTGGTCAAAATATATGATATTTCGGTGAAGTTAAGTGAAAGTAAATATATCGGGACCCAGCCGACCAATTTCAACCAAATCTTGTACGTGAAATTTTCCTCACACTCCTTTGTAACAGTGCAAAAAATAGGTGGAAGTCGGTCTGCGACCTCACCTACTTCCCATATGACACAATTTTAAGTTCCATTTATTTTTTTCTTTTCCAGTGAATAAATCAAGAAGTAATTAAAATGACGGGAAAAAACTTTGCACGAATAATGCCTTTAGAGTATCCTATCTCATGATGTATATAGTAAATTAAAAATTCACCTTTCAATTTGATTACAGGTATGTCTGTGTGTTACAAATGGGTTGAATCCGGTCAATACTTCCCTTAGCCCCCATATACTTAATTTAAAGATTTTCAAAATTCTGAGTGACTTTATGATGTATATATGAGAGAGCGAGTTTTTACTCATAATACCTTTGTGCCTAAAATAAGTAGTATTTTGTTATTATATACCCATATACTACGTCATATGATTTTCATATGTATACATACGTATGTATAAATATATAAATTAGCTTGGGTTCCCATTCTCTCGCTAGTTGCAAGAGTATGAAATGCTCGGTTATACACGAACTTCGCAAAATTTATCTTGTTTCTATTATTGGTCACATGAACGCTGGTATTATATTACTTACACCATCCATACCTGTCATTTCGATTCAGCGAAACTTTTGCTCTGAAATACTCCCTAGATTCTTTCCGTGGACAGGCATTTGCCGGTGCGCAGAGTTACCGGTTTTACATTTCAGTGAGTGCGTGAAAAATCATTTGATTATGCTTGCCGTTTTCATAATCAAATGAGTTTTCGTGCTGCGTGTAACCAACGAAGGCTATCCAATATCACTTCCATGAGCATAACCAATATTACACCTTTAATAATTTAATTTGTTTTCCCAATTTTTTTAAACTCTGCAACATTTTAAATTTTTTGTTTCAGAACTTGAATAACATTTGGATATCGCTGAAATATATTCACTTTGACTCCACAGAATATAATATTAGGCGTGTTTTTTTTACCAGCAAATTAAGCTTTTAGCTTATTTTGTATGGAAGACTTAGCCAACATAATTATGGTGGCTTGTCATAAGCTATCATAGCTTGTATATTGAACCAGAGGCATTTCCGGTTCATCGCTTTTTTTCATTCTTCAAGAAAAAAGCTGTTGGCAATAGCGATAAAGTTCATTTTGACAGATGAAAATGTAAAGGAACCAAAATTACAAAATTTTGTGTTTTAGTAAAATTTTATACAGATATGAACATTTGTTATAATTTTTTTTATTAATATCATCAAATGAACAAAATAAATATAATTATATAGTAATTTAATATCCCGTTTACAAATTGAAGAATTCAAACTAGCCTTTTCTCCACATCAAACATTTTGATTCCATGATTTAGCTATTAGCTTATGATGGTCAAATAAAATACGGCTATTAATATTTAAATCAAAAAATTCAAAATATACTCACGGAAGGCATTCTCGAAATGCATGCTGCTTGGATCGGCCTTTTCAGGCAAGGAAACAAAACAAGTCCGTAGGGGCCACATCTGGGCTGTAGAGCGGCTGCGGATGCGTTGGAATGCTGGCCTTGGTTAGGTAGCTATTCACAAGAATGACGGTGTGAGCTGGGGCGTTGTTGTGGTATAACTTCCGATCGGCTATGATATTTGTCGGACCTGATTGACCCTTCGTTCAAGTCTCTTGAGGACTTCCACGTAAAACTTGGCGTTGACGGTTTGCCCAGGAGGAAAATTAAAAAAAAATGTTTGCCCTGACTCTCCAGGTCCACGGAGACAACTGACGAGCCGCTCGTTCGTTAGCTAGGAACGTCCTCTACCGAATTCAGTCGGTGCGCGCTCTAAAGTCGCGGCGGAGAAAATCAGTCCTATTACTTTCCGGAGAAATCCTGTAAACTTGTAGCTTTTAATTTAGCGTACTAAAGTGGCGTTTGCTTGTCATGGGCTTTTTCACTAAGTAGCTCGTATAGCTATAAATTGCACGATCTTAAAAGTCAAAAACAATCTTAGAATAGAATAGATTATTAATGAGGTAATGCACCGCGACCTAGGGTCTATTGTGCGCTCTCCTATATCACATGTCTTCCCAAAGTTCCAGCAGCCTCAATAGTTTCAGGAGTTTGCCGGGCGCTATTGAGGTGATGTGATCCCTGCTAATGTATATGGAACCCAGGGCCTTAAGCCTTCTTCTGCAGATTGCTGTACAATCCAGAATTAGGTGTGCTGGTGTTTTCTGTTCCAGGTCGCAGAACCGCCAGTTAGCACAGGAGACTATGCCCATATTGGACAAGTGCTTCCTGAGCTTGCAGTGCCCTGTGTAGATCGCGACGAGAAGGCGGAATTTGTCACGGGGGAGGTTAATTAGTTCTTTGAACGTGGAGAGGTTGTACCCCCCTAGAAGCAGCTTGGGTGTGGGATCCTACCGCTATGCATGGTTCTGGTCCTATATCTTGGAAGTTGCCGCAGAGCGGGCCAGTTCGTCGGCCCTCTCATTTCCTTCTATTCTATTCTAGGATAGGCGGTTTAGCCTTTCTATGCATACCTCTACTAAAGCGATTTGGTCTCATATGCTTTTAGTCCCGCTGGACTATCGCTGAGAATGGCTATGCGCTGGTTGCGATAATTGCGGCGGAGGTTGATTTCTGCGAACTGACATATGGCAAAAACTTCAGCCTGATACTTGGGAAGCATCGCATTGGTATGGACAGCTTAGTACGCGGTCCCGCAATACCTGCCCCACTAACTTTCGGTTTTTTGAGCCATCAGTGTACCACTAGATGGTACTGTCTTCCGGTAGCATTTCCAGCGTGGAAGCGCTCCACTCCGTCTTGTTGTCCAAAATAGCTCTGACGTTCCTTTAGAAATTTATCCTCTTCGTGGTGCCGTCCTTTGGGAGGACGGCTAGCGGTGTTCTTTCCGCTAGTGCCTCCATCTGTCGAGAGGACATTAGCTTTCCTCTTCCGCAACCCTCTACTGACATTAGCAGCATGGTATATTTTGCTACTTGTTTTATCACCTGATGCAGCGATATCAGATCCAGTATGACTTCCAGTGCCACCGTGGGGCATGTGCGCTAGGGTGGGTCGATTCCGGACTTTTTTCGATTCGGGATTTCTAATAGTGCGGAAAAGTTGCCTTAGTACTAGCTGATTCCAATGCAACTTTTTGTTTTGAGATCGGATTGCATCTTCAACCCCAACTCCGGCCTTGAAATTTCGGAAATTCGCCTAAAATCGTGAAATTGTCTACCTAGCGCCTGAAATACGCATCTCATGCCAAAATGTATTAAACAAAAGTTATTTGTCACGTCATTTGCTACCGAAATGGTATATGTGATCATGGCCGCAGGACGAACCGTTCCCGAGATACGAGCGAAAAGGCGGCGCGCCACAGCGATTTCAGATTTTGTACTAAACTTTGGCACTTGTTGCCTAGATTTCAGTGTAGAGCGTATAAAACGATCACGAGATTGGGGGCCAATCACTTTAGAAGATGCCTCTGTAACCAGTTTGACTGTTCTCTCGACTGCCACGGTGTGAAAGGGGAATTTACTAAATTTCCATACCTCTGCAGTGTCTCCCGACAGCCCTTTTATGAGTTCTTCGTTAGAAACTGAACAAAGAACTGTTGGAACAGCCAAGGTAATAATCTTCCAGTTAATCATATCGTAATAATTATTAGCTTTGAAATTCAGCTTTGGTACTTTATTACATCTAACCCTTCCATTTACAGTGTCACACTCTGCTTCTCTGACTGCCAGAAGACGGTCAAGGGCCAACTTTCTGACTTCTATCCGTTCGTCAGTCATCATACTAAGGAGAATGTTTTCTGGAAGAGCAAAGAAAGCATACTGTTGAATGGATGAATCGACAACCTTGCGCAGTTTACCAGGTAAGTATCTCGACCTTTGAATTGCAGCATAGAGATGGCGCGAGCCGTCTTTGATTGAACTGTTGAATCTTATTGAGAACCACAAAGGTGAGTAAACTGTAAGTATGTACTTGACCAAAATCTTTATTTCCTTTGTTGGTTTGTCGGTAGAAATGTATAATCTCAGAATTCTATTTACAGGTGAGCCAGCGAGATTTGCACATGTTACCTGGATGCATCGACGCTAAATCTGAGGAACATTGACCGGAAATAACAGCTTCTGATATTTTATAGAGTTAAGCTTGGTCTGTGCTAAGTTGGGTCGGATTAATAACCTCAGAAGGTAATTGGCAGGATGGAAAACTTTCAAATTTTACAACAGGCAACTTCTCACAATCAGGGAGCAGTTTACCTATGTCGCCAGAGAATATATTTGGACTCTTTGAGACACCATCTATGTGTTCGAAAAGAGCACGAAATGGAATTTCGTTGAAATGTAGAAGACAAACAACCCACTGTAATGGCCTACCTATTCTTTCTTCTAGTTTCTGAATGATTCCACCTTTCCAACCTGTGTTCGTGTTGTGTATGCATCTTTGGTTTTTAAAGAATATACGCTCATGTATCGCGATTTGTCATCAATGAATGTAGCAAAATATCGTGAACCACCAATTGGTGTGCAATTTATTGGACCACAAACGTCACTATGCACTACAGAAAGTAACTGTTTTGCAGGCTTTTCTGAGACTTGAGGAAAGGATTTCACATTTATTTTTGCTTTTTCGCATGTCTTACATACTATTTCATTCGGCACTTTACCAATCTTTAACCAAAACACTGATTGGTTGCTTGACATATCCTTTAAACAATTAAAATTTACGTGTCCATACCGATTATGCCACTTAAATGCATTTCTTTCTATATCATTTTGTGTAACTGTGCTTAAACATTTGTTATGATCGCTCTTGCATATAAAAAGCCCATTGTCCTTGAACGCTTTCAATAACACGCAACTTTTGTTATTTTTAATTTCGACGCAATCACGCTCAAACGAAACTGTATTCCCGCTTTCTACTGCTTTGCTCACAGACACAAAGTTATATTGTAATGTATTACATTTTTCAATGTAATCAGTGTACCGCCGACGTCAACGTCGCCACGGCCTACTGCGTCAATACCATTGTATAAACCTACAAGTAACAAAAGAATCAGCATTTTTCCAAGAATTTTTCACAGCTGAGATCACCTGATCGAAATCTGTCTTTTTTAGGCACAGGGATGTAATTATAAGAAATGTAGTAGATCAACTTTTTTGTCAAAAAGTATTTGTATCGGAAAACATTAATGAAAACTTTGAAGAATATTTTTGAAACAAAAGTTTATTGGATATTTACTGCTCTTCCTCACCACCTCTGAGGTTGCAATGTAGGCGAGCTACACCAGCTAACCAAATTTTTTCACTAGCGTTCGTATATTTTGTAAACAAGCTGCGATCGCAACACAAATGCGAAGTTGCACTACTATCTACGTTTCCGTTATTCGTTTTTGTATGCATCATAAAACAAGACCGTTAAACCTTGTTGCTTTCTTGCTTGCACTCACTCTTTTTCGGCTGTCTACATGCTGCTGCAAAATGTCCACGCCGACTGCAATTGAAAAACTTGGCACTTTTACCGTTTTTACTGTTCTTGTTGTTGTTTCCTAAACCGTTTGCTACGCTTGCTTTGTTTTTGTTCTGGAAATTACTAGATACGCATGTCTTAGCTTGCATTAGCACTTCTGTACTTTTATCTTGTTTTTCTTCAATTGCACATTGCCGCGCACCCTCTTCCAGTAATTTCACTTTTAACGCATTAAATGATGGTAATGCGTCCCGTGTTTCCATTGCAACAACAAAATTTTCATATTGCGCCGGCGAACTTGATAATAAAATTATCACTAATATTTCCTCTGAAAGTTCAACTTCTATTTCAGAGAGACTCTCGCGAATTCCACAAAATTCGTTTATATGATTTGCAATAGCAGTCCCTTCAAACATATTTAGTTGTAATAGTTTTTTAAACAACAAAATCTTTCTCGCAGGCCCTTTTGGCTGATGTATTTTGCGGAACTTATTCCATGCTACCAATGCGCTTGTCAAATGCTTCACATGGTTTATTTGTGACGGTTTTACACAAAGTAAAATTGAAGCCAATGCTTTTTCATTTTTAATATCATATGCCACTTTTTCCGCAATCGTCATAGTGTCTGATTTGACCTCACGGCCACACACAACGCCCCACAGATCGGAGTGTACAAGAACACTTTTCATTTGCACCGACCACGACGCGTAATTAGAATCGTCCAATTTTTCGATTTGGAAAAGCGAACTCATTGTCGGACAGTATAATTATTTGCGTTTACGAATTTAAATACCGACACACAGTCTATCGCTATATTAACACACAACAATGCGTGCGCACAAGTCTATCACACAATTTCAAATTTGCGAATGTCAACACACAGCCGTGCGCTGGGCCCATAACCTGTTTGTTTGATTTATTGTTATAGACTAAAAATGAAGTGAGTATGAGAAAGGATTACAAACTAGTATGCAAAGAGATGAGGATAACGGAAAATAGTGATGGAAAGTGTTGCTACGTACAGGGGCGTCGCGAGGATCCACATCATGGGGGGGGTGAGTCTCTTTGAAATGCCGACTCATTGCAAGAATTTGTCGATTTAATGTATATGTTTATAAATATATATAAAATAAGGACACACCCCCCACATACCTCCCCCCCCCTCGCGACGCCCCTGGCTACGTATATATATTTCCAACAGGAATCAATCCTATTAAAGTTTTTAATGAGTTCCGAATTAGAGAAAGATTTTAAGAGATAACATTTATCGAATGAATAAAGACGCATTTGGATGTTAAATTACGTTTATTACATTTTACAAGGAGCCTACTTTAGAAGCTTTAAAAAATTGAATTATTTTTTGTCTAAATCTCTTTAAAAATTTTCCAAACTTAACTTGAACATAAACTATTAAAAAATACGAATCTCTTTGAATTGTTTGTTTCCGATAGAAATCTCGACCTGCATCCTGCCCGCCGTCTGGCATATGCACATGCGAGAAGCATCTGGCAATTGCTTTTCAAATGCAGAATGTTAAAGATTTCGTATCCAAAAAATTTGCGGATGATATTTAAATATATAGTACACATGTACATATGTATAAATATAAACCCTACAAATTTCGCTTTAATCATTTATTTCTTTTCCTCCCAAAAAAAGCTAAAAAAAAATGACTTTTTTAAGCCTCTAAAAAAGGCTTCCCTCTTAAATATCCGCATTTTTTTCCAAAACTCAATAATTAAGACATTTCGTGTTTTATTCTAATGTTTTCTCCTATAGAAATAAAGATAAATTAATTCGTAACAATAAAAATCACTTGATTTCTTAACTTACAATTCAAATCTGTGCGCGACTAACTTCTTGACTTGTTTCTGTCAGCAAAACCGATAAAATTAAATTCCGTGACACCCAAAACCGATACAAATTCTGTTTCGAATATCAAACCAATAATATCTGAATTCTTGACACCTACTGCTTTTTTTTTATCGGTTTCAGTTCTGATTCCGCAACACCCCTGATAATGATGAGGTTTACATAACTTCTCTTTATTGGATCCCAGAAAAATCCAGAATTGCGGACGTCCAACAACTTAATGGCGACGTATAGTAAAGCCGACTTCAAAGCTTGTTATACTAACTGGAATAGTCTATCGCAACACTGGACGACTTTAAAGCTTTTATTTTGGCCCTAAGCGTCAACCGGAGTTAAAGGAAACTATGTACATACGAGTACTATATATACAGTGAAATTCTCCATTACGGACAGTCCTAAAAGCCGGTAACCAAAAATTGTATACACTCGAATTTTTTGTAGGATTAAAGGCTAGAAAATACTTTCAGGTGTTGACCAAACTTTCTTCTAAAGAATATTGCATACAAAATCAACATGCTCTATTCGAAGATACCAAAAGGACTACAAGTTTGATATCTTATTGGCATAGCCTTATTTGTCATAGCCTCGATTAGTTTCGTTACTATATTTGCTGGACCGAAATATTTATATTAAAATCAAACTAATTAACTCAAATGAAACATACTTACATACATATGTGATATTTACTCAACCAAAATGGGCCAAATTTTATATATTGAGTATATGAGGAAAACATCAACTAGATGATCGAAAATCAGTATATTAGGGATATGAAGTTAAGACCAAGATCTAAACGAATTTCATTCATATTCAGCGAAAACCCACATTATTCTTAAGAAAAATTGTCCGCTTTAATTAAAATACACCCAACCCTTTTTTTACACGGTAGATACGTTCCTCAAAAAAAACCGTGTAAAAATAGAGGCGTTTCCTATAGTAAAATGGGGGATACGTTCCATGTCATCTGAAAACCGTGTAAGATGAAATATAAAACTATATTTACTTCGAAAAACCATGTAAAAACTGTTGAAAACTATAAAATTTCAGATATGCATACAAATTGTATATTCATATGGCATTTTATTGAACATTAAAACTTAAAATACATACATAATTCATATAAGTGAAAAATTGGTAGATTAAGCAAAAACCTAAGAATCTGAAATTAGAATAGAACTAGAGAAAAAATATTTACATAGCTACATAATTATTCGTCGCTACTTTATAACAAGCGCAATTGTTTGTGACGAACTGGACTAAAGTCGGTATCGTCACTGGAGATATCCATTTCAGCAATGTAAATATCACGCGAACAAAATGTGTAGATAAGAGTTATCGAATAAGAGGATTTCCCAGTTACTACTATGTATGTATGTCCATTTCAGCAATGGTGCTAAGTGTAGCAAAAACAAACATAATTACAAGACAGTGCTTTCGAAACCGTACTAGAAATTGAGGAAAATTATGTAACTTCAAATCCGTGTAAAAAGAACCCGTGTAAAAAAAGAGTTGGGTGTATAACATATATTGACCGCCATAAATGCTTCAAAGTTAGATGGAAAGGCAAAATCATCAAATATCACGTATATTGAGGGGACCATTTGGATTGATTAAATTTTTGGTATTACTCAAGTATATTTAGAAAAAAAATTTTCACGCACTTATGTGAAGATAATATACAGACTGACCGACACTGTTAGACTAACGAAAATCTTTTTACGTACATAAGTATGTATGTTTAACATACTGATATTTTATAATTGCAATATTTATTGTACTGTTTATGCAACCTTAAATAAATTCAACTGTGAAAAAATTATATATAGTATATAGTTCTTTTCTTTAAATGTAAATTGTTCTTTCGGTGAAAAATTCTTTGAATATGTTCTTTTTATTTCAGAACTTATATTAATAATCGCCGCAGTATTAATCAACCATAATGAGTTTTAAGAGTAATTGGGATACAAAATCTATAAATCATTACAGAACTGTCCAACGAATTAAAAAGCAACTCCGTCAAGGAAATTCGGCATATTTGTGTAACCATCCAGAAGTGCGCATATGTTAGAAAAAACTAAATACATTTATTTAATGGTTAATATATGTATTTATAGATCCGAGCTATAATACGAGTACTTATTCATGAGGCCATAAATGAGAAAACAGAAAATTTTCCTCAATTTATTGCCAATTTATTTAGTTGTGCGAATACGCCTCGTTTGATAATAATGGTGAGTTACATTACTGCTAGAGGGTGCTAAGATTCATTTATTCTATGAGCCACAATTACATATAATTATTCATAAATATAGCACAACAACATAAAGCCAACATTATGTTCTGAACAAACTTATAATCACCGAATTTGAACATTCAATAAATGTAATATATTTACGTGAAACGCTAACTGTATCTTAAGTTTGCCTCAGATACATACATATATAATCTTAGTGTTTCGGATATTACAGTTCAGAGATAAAAATTATTATCACCCGATTTCATTCATTTTCATATTCTACCGCGAATGGAAACAAAATATTCTCGCCAAGTTTGGTGATAGAAGGCAGGATCATGCCTATTTCTTACAAATTTTAAAACCACGCTTGCCTCTTTCCAGTGATCAGACTTGAATTTTGTATCTTCACTTGCGACTTTTATTAAAATTTGACTTTTGTAGGTAATAGTGAACACAGATTACAATTCATCTTTAATTATCAGGCTGTAGAAAATTTTATAAATGAACTTAGCGCATTTAACTATTAATTAATGATATGTATATAAAATAATAAAAAAAATATTTTCTTACATAAAGATTAACGAGCAAATGAAAGTGGTGAATAAAGAGCTTAAGAAAAGTCGTTATACCGGATTTGATCCAGAGATGATTCTTGAAGAAAGAGAGTCAACACATTCATTAATATCTAAAACATCCATACCAGATAGTGCCAATGCAATTTTAAAATATGCTCTCATATTACCTTCAAACGGGAAATGATATTTAATTAAATTTATAGTATAATTTTAGTTTTAAATTTCACTATACATATATAAAATTATTAATGTCCTTGTATTCAATATACTTCAATTAGCTAATGGTCAGTGCTACATTTATTTAGTTTTGATGAGTTGTTTTACTTACAGGTAGAGATGGATACATTTGCACACTTCATATGTACATTATGGTGGGTCAAAAATCGAATATTTACTTCATAAGACTCTGAACACTAGGTATAGGTTAGACACTTTAAGAAAATTTCCCTCAGTTTAACGACTTAAAAAAACATTGCGTTCCTACATACGTTTCGGTTATTAAAATTTTTTCGCAAACCTGACCTTTTAAAGGTAGTAAAATTTTATTATTTTGAGGCAAGTTTTTTAATGAATTTTATAATTGATAGTTTCGTAGGAAACTACTAAATATATTAGTTTTCTTACCAACATTAATGTACATACTAGCAATACCAGAGAATGCTCATGAATAGAGAAGGTGCAAATGTTAAATCAAATAATAATTTGTAGTTTTCACATGAGGGAATAACGAAAAAAATTACTTCAAAAAGAAAAATATACCACGCAATGAGCGAATAGGTAAAAGGCTATACATAAATAGACAACGAATGTTCTTATATGAGTTATAGGTTTACTATTTAGATTTGTGCCTACAATGTCTAAGATATTACAAAAAGTACATAATTTTTATTTACAAATAATCTCCTAAATTAAAAAGGAGGATTATTGGTAAAAAACACAGAACAAAATAAGCATTTAATATGTAGATAAACCGTTGAACCCATTTATGTGCGTTGCGTTAACAATATCTCAATGATCAAAGTACATATATGTAATAATAAAACAGTGACTAATGCGGCTGCGTTCCCACTTTTGAGGTGGCTCAGGTCATAAGCGTGCAGGAGTTAAGCTCAATGGGAATACGTGCATTTACGTACGAATCTTGAAAGTCATGAAATTAAATTTTTTTATTTTGTTAATTGGAATCCTAGCTGATCTCAATATAATTAATTTTATAGCATATTTTTCTAACTGAGAAAATTAAAATATCTGAAGAAAATATGCATTATGTGTATGTACATAAATATGATAATCACACATACAATCATAAACGTACGCTAATGCTTACTTAATGCTTATACTATCTTCATCAAAAATTATGAAAACGGGAACAATAAATTATAGACAATTTTCTTGATAAATTTTATGAAATCTTATCTATTTAACAGAGATAATTTGAACGAATATTTCCAAAATAGTGTTCGTGTCCGCTCATTGGAACGTAATATCCGCTTATAGGAATAGGTTGTGTATGAAAATATGTCCAGTTAAGAGAGATGTCCGGTTCTGACGACTGACACACAAGTAAACATACAAAAATAATTACATACATAACACTCCCAATTAATAGAAAAGCAGAAAAGTAAGTACTACCCACATTTATTTGTTATACAAATTTAAAGTGCAAATCAAAATTATTAAATAATAAATTTTTAAATTGTGCCCTTAAACACATTTACTATACATCACAAATTTGAGAGGAAATTGTGAGAATTTCAGCTTTTGAAATCACCAGCATATGGAAAACCTCACAAATAATAATAAGAGAGGTAAGTATTGTTTACTGGCAATGCAATAACAATATTAGGCGTGTTTTATTTGACCAGCAAATTAAGCTAATAGTTTAATTTGTATGGAAGACATAATTATGTTGGCTTGTCATAAGCTATCATAGCTTGTATATTGCACTAGTGGCATTGCCAGTTTATCGCTTTTTTTCATTCTTCAAAAAAAAAAGTAGTTGGCAATAACGGTAAAGTTCATTTTGACAAATGAAAATGTAAACAAACCAAAATTACAAAATTTTGTGTTTTGTTTAAATTAAAATTAATACAAATATGAAAATTTGTTATGATTTTTCTGTATTAATATCATCAAATGATCAAAATAAATATATTTATATAGTAATTTAATATCCCGTTTACAAATTGAACAATTAAAACTAGCCTTTCCTCCATATCAGACATTTTGAAACAAATTGAATATCAGCTGACTGTTTCCGCCCGCATTGCTAACACACTTCGTTTTTGAGCAAAAATATGAAATAAGGTAAATGCGATTTATTTGTCCATGATTTAGCTATTAGCTAATAATGGTTAAATAAAACACGGCTAATATAGTAAGAACGGTCTTCAAATTTCAAAGAAACAACCATCAATGCAGAGTAATACATCCTGCTATTCAAAGACGCAGTAAAGTTCAAACCGGAGTGAAAGGTAACATATACCGACGGATCCAGATGAGATTTCCACACATTGTTTGCGGTAACAAGGCCAAAAACAGAATTCACATTATGTGAATAATTGGGCACGCTGGAATTGGAGAAAACCAAATTGTAGATGACCGAGCACGAAAGATTGGAAAATAACCACTATTTTCATTCCAACATGGCACATTGAAACATATTCGCGAGTTGGAAAAAAAGTGCTCCACGAGTCAGTATCGAAAGATTGGTTAAATCTTCAACACCATTGCATGGATCATAACACCAAGTTGGGTAACTGAATGTTCTTCCGAAAATATAAAAACCTTTGTGCGCCAGTTAATACCACTATCAAAGACACTTATGTACAAGTATATGAGAAAGGGAAACGGTCAAAATTCTAAAGTTAAAATTCTGAAGTCGAAATTCCGGAATCAAAATTCGGGGTCGACAAAATTCTGGAAATCGGAATTCCGCAATTCCTTCGCCTTTTTTGGCTGCATTTCAAAATTCTGGTTTTTCATAATTCCGGAATTTACGTTTTCCAGAATTAATTCTGGAAATTTTTTCCCCAAAATTTGAGCCAAATCGTGTATCTTATATAAATTTGCTTATACATACATTATAATATAACATAAACAAAACATAACCTCCAAAATAATTCCAAAATTCAAACAGGTTTATCGGAAAGACAAAAAACAACATTATTAACAAATAAAGATCAAATAGGTACTACATTAATGGATCATGAGAATGTTCATTTCTTTTTTTTTCGTATAACATGTTCACAGCCATCGAATTGTGTAACAATACGCACGGTACATTTGTTTTTAATTCGTTCAAAACAAGTCCAGTTAAATGTTTTCTTATTTTTTCGTTCCAAATACATAGAAGAAGTAGCCGTCGACGTTTAACATGTCTTTTCATTTATTGGACTTCACCACGGTTATATTTTCCACCATTTCACAAAAATATTTACCACGTTTTTATTAATGAAATTGCAGTAACACATTGCTTAGTCAGTTCCGTATGTATATGTAGGTACATAGTAAACTAAATCATTATGGTAGTACAAAAAAGTAAATGAACAACAACAAACAAAGAAATAACAATAACAAATATGTACAATCATGCAATTGTAAAAAACTACTTACTAGGCAATAAAACATATGATTACAGAATGTTCTGTAATTAGTGATTAAAAATGCGTGTTGATAACAAAAAAGTGCGCACTTTTTTCGCATTTTTAATCATTAATTACAGAATTTTGCCACTCAGAATTTTGCAATTTAGAATATCGTTATCCAGAATTTTGAATTCCAGAATATTGACTTCCATAACTTTGATTCCCGGTGTTCCGACTTCCGGAATTATGAATGCAGAATTTCCAAAAAGCAGAATTTTGACCCCAACCCTATGAGAAACGCTGATAAAGCCAGTTCTGCCCTAATCAAATAAACAACAGTATCAAACACAAGACTTTGAACTCATACCATACCATACCCGAATGCGAGACATGCATAGGCCGCATGGTAAGCACTTATTTACAACAAATAATAAAATTAGACTTTAGACCTAAGCCACACATGCATATGTTATCAGCTTAACGAATAATATATAACTCATAGCATAATACGAAAACATGTTCATTAAGTATGTGAATTTCTAAGAATAAAGATCATATTCTGCAAAACAAAATATATATTTTTTAACCATTCATAAGTACATATATGAATTAACTGGGGGCTCAACTGCTCTTTGCTGGGAAGGAGGAGATCGCACAACAGGAAATCGGCATCCTTAAGAATCTTCGAAGCGCATAAAGAAGGACATCTAAATCCGTAAGCAGAAATCTTTAGTAAAGAAAGCCAAAATCTTTAAATCTTCCTTAACGAAGACAGACACTCAGAAAATGAGTCAAGGAGCAAAACGGACAATGCCAAACGAGAACATAATTCCTTCAGCCACAGCCCATACCATTCCTGAAAACTACATAATGTCCTACATTCAGACTCAGTTCTCGAAATTGGACGAAGAAAGGAGAAAGGACAAGGAGTTAATATTACGGATGTTCCAAACTACAAATTCTAATACTAGAGAAACTTCCACTCCAACAATATACCAAGAAGGCAGGATGCAATACCAGAATGTAACAGATGTACAAATCGAAGTCATAAAGGAATTACCTATTTTCCAAGGAAGCAAAGAAAGTAATGAAAGTCATGGAACCACTCCAAATGTTCCAGAACACACCTCAATTCTACAATATCATTACAACCTTCAGAAGAAGAATCACGGGGCATGCAGATATGTTACACACCTCTCAACTTCTACAGTATCATGGAAGCTTTGGACAAAATTTAAATAACTTTTGGCAAAGACCAACTAATCAACATAGAATAATACCACAAAAGACAAACCCTTTTAATTTTAATCCACCACAATGGCAAAATAATAATTCAAACCAATGGTAAAGAAACCAATATAATCAACCTAGTCATCATAATAACAACTTCAGGCAAAATCAATTTCAACCAAGGCAACAAACGAGGAACAATTACAATTATGCACAACCTTAAAGAGTATTTAATATGTACATAGTACATACCAACGTCTACAAGAACGCGTAGATGTTGACGAACCTCAAAGAAACAGTGGGTACAAACGAAATCACTCTAACAGAAACATCATTTCGCAAAAGATACAAAGGATCAACACACACCAACAACCTGAACCTCAGCCAGAACAAACCTTCAGACACATGGAAGAAGCTGACGATACATCGAGGCTAAAGGATGGACTACCTTGCCTTACACTCAAGGATGGTCCAACACAACAAGAAGTGAATATCATGATCGACTCAGGCGCTACAAACAACTACATATGTACATATCAAAAAAATGCAGAATAGGTAAGAGTATATCAATAGATCCTGTATGGACAAAATCAATGCCTGGATATTCCATCATGACTAGTAAAAAAATAATACATCTCTTAAGCCATGATTTACCATTTTTTGAACTAGAATATATTAAAGATCTTGATATGAAATAGGATTTTGTGGATTGAAAAAAATTAAATGCAGAAATAGATTTCACGTCACTACAAATAAAATATACAAATAAAAACAAAAATCAAAAAATAAATTACACAAATGATAATAAAGATTATGAAGAGGAGATTAGAGAAAGAGAAGATAGGAGAAATAATAAAACAGAAAAGTTACCATTTACCACAACGATAGAAGCAACCATTAGGACAGAAAGTAATGAACCTGTTTGAACGAAACAATACCAATATCCGTATGCGGATAACGATTACGTCAATTCAGAAATAAAAAAATTATTAAAGAATAATATAATACAACCTAGTAGAAGTCCTTATAACCAGTTTGGACAGTACCAAAAAAGGGTATATGTAGATGAAAATGGAAAATCCAAGAAGAGATTAGTGATAGATTTTCAAAAAGTAAATTCAAAAACTATAACAGATAGATCGTCCCCTCAATATAACAATAGCGTATGTGCTCATACGCCATTATTTTTTTATTGCATATTTAGAATCTCCATCAGTGATTCTATGTCTGGTCAAAATTTCGTCAAATTCTACTTCCACAAAGTGGGTCAAAATGTCATTGGAAAAAATGGTGTATAATTTCATGTTCAAAAATTTCCTTCAATAAGTGTATAAGCTCATATGCGCTATTTTGCTTGAAATTGCCACTGCAAAGTTGTTAAAAGAATAATAGTGTATGCGCATTATACTCCATTTTAGCCTGTAGAAATAAATACAATTTATCAAAACTTTAACTCATAAAATAGCTTATAATAATAATCACTATTGTTTGAGAAATGGTTTTATTCCGACCATTTCTATACTCCATATAAGCTGTTTTATTTTCAATACAAATTCGAAAGTTTTATCAGAAATTTACAAGAGTAGTAGCCTATGCGATTTTTACGTTGTTTTGACTACATAAATGCCAAGGAAATATTGTAGTCATTTGGAATTTCAGCTTGCAAATTCATTTGGCAGAGAAAGTTTGTTCATTACAAATATCGATTTTAAACATCTGAGGGAGTATCGTCTTTTATATAATGTAAGTGAAGTAAGTAAGGTAAATATCAACAGGCTGTGACACGAAACCACCAGTCGTTGTGGAAATTGCTCCAAAGACTGATGAGTTTGATTTCGCTGTGGGATTGCCGGACAGAGAGATACCTCAAACAGATGATGAGAATGTTACAGACTTCTCTGCAGGATCGTCGGACGAGTATATCCGGATGATGATGCACTGGCTTTGGCAGGTGAATTAGATAATTCAGTGATAAAGACAGCAGATGTAGTTTTAGAAGAAATCGCAGACTGTGGTGATGTTGATATAAATCAATAACAAGAATGAAAATGGTAGAAAAATACTTACGCGAAAAAGAAAGGTGAGTACAGCAAACAGCTTTTGAGAAATATCTTTTGGGTCTAGAAAGTCATAAATGGGTGCAGAATAAAAGGAAGTATCATCGCAACAAAGGGAACCCGTATGTCACTAAGAGTGGCAAAAGAGTTGAAGAACGTGTTCCGAAACCCATTGACTGTAAGTGCCGCCATAATTGCACAGAAAACTTCTCAGAAGAAGAGCGCACAGAGATCAAAGCAGAATATTGGAATTTAGGCGACTATTCGAGGCAGCGACTGTTCCTGGCCAATTGCGTGAAAATTGAGAAGTGCAAAAGGACGTTAACAATTGGATCACGGCGGGTGAACACATTTAATTAAACTCTCAAAGCCAAACAGGTATGCAAGAAGTTTTTTTTAAATACTGTGAACTTGTCAGACGGCGCAATATCTGTGTTAGCCAAGAAAATGTGCCAAAATGAACTTACTGATAAGAGAGGTCAACATGGCCACCAGTGAAAATTAGACGAAGAGACAGTTGCGCTTATCAAACAGCACATCGAGTCATTTCCAGCCGTCGAAAGCCAATACACTCGAGCAAAAAGTCAACGACTTTATCTTGCCGCCGACTGAACAATATCAAAAATGTACGATTTATTAAAAGAACTCCACCCGGACACTATCATTAAAGAAAACGTTTATCGCCGGATATTTTGCATGAATTATAATTATTCTTTCCACCGTCCAAAAAAGGACACCTGCTTAACATGCGAGAGGTACAAAACCGCTGAGGCCAAAGACTCATTTCAGAAATCCTATGATGAACACATCTTAAATAAGACAAAGGCAAGAACTAACGAGCAAACTGACAAGGAATCAGCTAAAAGTAACAGTAATTTAAAAGTGTTTACTTTTGACCTCCAGTCAGTGTTAACGACTCCTTGTCGCAACGTAAGGACGATGTATTACAGTCGAAAGTTCGTCACGTATAATAACACATTTTACGACATTGCCAGTGGAGAAGGTTACTGTTTTCTATGGGATGAAAATCGGGGTCAACGAGGATCGGACGAAATTGGGACCAGAAAATGGAAAATGATGAACTCGTTAGACGAATCGGTAACCGATGTTATTCTCTACTCAGACTGCTGCGGGGGACAAAAAAGAAACAGGTTCATTGCTACACTATTGATTTACATATGTATATCAACAATACCTTGAAGCTTAATTCGATAACAATTAAGTACCTCCAAAGCGGACACACACAAATGGAGGCAGATTCGATGCACTCTGCAATAGAACGTGCGAAGAGAAGTATATGCGTTTATTCGCCGGAAGAATGGCCAACTATAATGAGACTGGCAAAACGGAAAAACCCATATGCTGTAGAGAGGCTTCAATACAGTGATATGATTGATCCCAAAGCCATGTTTTCGAGTTCAGGCCATAGCCTTAAGAAAAATATAAAAAACAAGTAAGGAAGGGCTAAGTTTGGGTGTCACCGAACATTTTATACTCTCGCATGGTAAAGTGATAATCGAGATTTCATAATACGTCATTTACATATTTTTCAAACACCGAATTTTTGTAAAGTTTTATTCCGCTATCATCATTGGTTCCTAATGTTTATACTCGTATTATAGAGAGAAGGCATCAGATGGAATTCAAAATAGCTTTATATTGGAAGAAGGCGTGGTTGTGAACCGATTTCACCCATATTTCGTACATGTCATCAGGGTGTTAAGAAAATATTATATACCGAATTTCATTGAAATCGGTCCAGTAGTTCCTGAGATATGGTTTTTGGTCCATAAGTGGGCGGCGCCACGCCCATTTTCAATTTTTAAAAGAAGCCTGAGTGCAGCTTCCTTCTGGCACTTCTTCCGTAAAATTTAGTGTTTCTGACGTTTTTTGTTAGTCGGTTAACGCACTTTTTAGTGATTTTGAACATAACCTTTGTATGGGAGGTGGGCGTGGTTATTATCGATTTCTTCCATTTTTGAACTGTATATGGAAATGCCTGAAGAAAACGACTCTGTAGACTTTGGTTGACATAGCTATAGTAGTTTCCGAGATATGTACAAAAAACTTAGTAGGGGGCGGGGCCACGCCCACTTTTCCAAAACAATTGCGTCCAAATATGCCACTCCCTAATGCAATCCTTTGTGCCAAATTTCACTTTAATATCTTTATTTATGGCTTAGTTATGACAATTTATAGGTTTTCGGTTTCCGCCATTTTGTGGGCGTGGCAGTGAGCCGACTTTTGCCCATCTTCGAACTTAACCTTCTTATGGAGCCAAGGAATACGTGTACCAAGTTTCATCATGATATCTCAATTTTTACTCAAGTTTACAGCTTTTGCACGGGACAGACGGACGGACAGACGAACGGACAGACAGACATCCGGATTTCGACTCTGCACTCGTCGCCCTGATCACTTTGGTATATATAACCCTATATCTGACTCTTTTAGTTTTAGGACTTACAAACAACCGTTATGTGAACAAAACTATAATACTCTCGTTAGCAACATTGTTGCGAGAGTATAATGACTCGGCAAATTGGCTTAATGTTAAATTACTCCAAGTGAACAAAATTCAACGAAAACAATTATTATACAAGGAGGAATGGGATGGAGACTTGAAAGTAATTGATATTGGAGGAACGCGAAAAACAAAAGAGGTGTTCAACTTTTCGTTTACTGGCAAATACAATAAAGAGCTGCCAATTTGTAATCGAGAGCTGCATGATCTTCAAAATTTGTGCAAAAAGAGTGTAATTCCTCGTGGCTCGCAGTCATTTTTTTTTAAATTACGAGGTGGAAACAAGCGAAATTGTTTAGATGAGCCAGATGTAGCAGAGGAAGAGAATGAAGACGAATGAATTTCTAGTTATTTTTGATTTACGCAATGTATACCTTCATTTGTCATAATTATACCCTGAACAGGGTATATTAAGTTTGTCACGAAGTTTGTAACACCCAGAAGGAATCGTCGGAGACCCAATAAAGTATATATAAAAATGATCAGTATGTCGAGCTGAGTCGATTTAGCCATGTCCGTCTGTCTGTCTATCCGTCTGTCCGTTTGTCCGTCTGTCTGTATATATACGAACTGGTCTCTCAGTTTTTAAGATATCTTTTTGAAATTTTACAAACGTCATTTTCTCTTCAAGAAGCTGCTCATTTGTCGGAACGGCCGATATCGGGCCACTATAACATATAGCTGCCATACAAACTGAACGATCGGAATAAAATGCTTGTATGAAAAACTTTCACATTTGACAAGATATATTCACCAAATTTGGTACATGTTATTTCCAAAGACAACAATGTTATCTCCGAAGAAATTGTTCAGATCGGTTAACTATAGCATATAGCTGCCATACAAACTGAACGATCGGAATCAAGTTCTTGTATGGACAACTTTCACATTTGACAAGATATATTCACTAAACTTGATATATGTTATTTTCAAAGGCAACGGAATCAAGTTCTTGTATGGACAACTTTCACATTTGACAAGATATATTCACGAAATTTGGTATATGTTATTTTCTAAGGCAACAATGTAATCTCCGAAGAAATTGTTTAGATCGGTTAAATGTAGCATATAGCTGCCATACAAACTGAACGATCGGAATCAAGTTCTTGTATGGACAACTTTCACATTTGACAAGATATATTCACTAAACTTGATATATGTTATTTTCTAAGGCAACGGAATCAAGTTCTTGTATGGACAACTTTCACATTTGACAAGATATATTCACGAAATTTGGTATATGTTATTTTCTAAGGCAACAATGTAATCTTCGAAGAAATTTTTCAGACCGGTTAACTATAGTATATAGCTGCCATACAAACTGAACGATCGGAATCAAGTTCTTGTATGGACAACTTTCACATTTGACAAGATATATTCACGAAATTTGGTATATGTTATTTTCTAAGGCAACAATGTAATCTCCGAAGAAATTTTTCAGACCGGTTAACTATAGTATATAGCTGCCATACAAACTGAACGATCGGAATCAAGTTCTTGTATGGACAACTTTCACATTTGACAAGATATATTCACTAAATATGGTATATGTTATTTTTTAAGGCAACAATGTAATATCTAAAAAACTTGTTTAGAACGGATTACTATAGCATATAGCTTCCATACAAACTGAACGATCGGAATCAAGTTCTTGTATGGAAAATTTTCACATTTGACAAGATATATTCACGAAATTTGGTATTTATATTTTTTATTTTTTTCAAATGGAATTCAAAAGAGCGTTATATGGGAAGAAGGCGTGGTTGTGAACTGATTTCACTCATATTTCGTACATGTCATCAGGGTGTTAAGAAAATATTATATACCGAATTTCATTGAAATCGGTATAGTAGTTCCTGAGATATGGTTTTTGGTCCGTAAGTGGGCGATGCCACACCCATTTCCAATTTTTAAAAAAAGCCTGGTGCAGCTTCCTTCTGCCATTTCTTCCGTAAAATTTAGTGTTTCTGACGTTTTTTGTTAGTCGGTTAACGCACTTTTAGTGATTTTGAACATAACCTTTGTATGGGAGGTGGGCGTGGTTATTATCCGATTTCCTCCATTTTTGAACTGTATATGGAAATGCCTGAAGGAAACGACTCTGTAGAGTTTGGTTGACATAACTATAGTAGTTTCCGAGATATGTACAAAAAACTTAGTAGGGGGCGGGGCCACACCCACTTTTCCAAAAAAATTACGTCCAAATATGCCCCTCCCTAATGCGATCCCTTGTGCCAAATTTCACTTTAATATCTTTGTTTATGGCTTAGTTATGACACTTTATAGGTTTTCGGTTTTCGTGGCGTGGCAGTGGCAGTGAGCCGATTCTGCCCATCTTCGAACTTAACCTTCTTATGGAGCCAAGGAATAGAGGTACCAAGTTTCATCATGATATCTCAATTTTTACTCAAGTTACAGCTTGCACGGACGGACGGACGGACAGACGGACGGACGGACATCCGGATTTCTACTCTACTCGTCACCCTAATCACTTTGGTATATATAACCCTATATCTGACTCTTTTAGTTTTAGGACTTACAAACAACCGTTATGTGAACAAAACTATAATACTCTCCTTAGCAACTTTGTTGCGAGAGTATAAAAATGTTAAACATTCCAATGGAAATGTCAGATTGCACTTGGCAACACTTAGTGTTGCCCTAGGCCAGAATATACATATATAGCAGCCCTCGTAGCCAAAAGCTTAAATATTTTACAGTAATATTAATGAATGTAGGAGAGAGTAGAAGTAATAATGTATGTTCGGGAATATGTTGTATGTATGTTTAGTGTGGGGGCGAACGTGTGGGTGTAGAGTGGGAGAACGTATGTAAACTGTGAGTGGGAGTAGTTTAAATAAGAGAAACATAGGTAATTAAATATAAGAGTAAGACTAAGTTAGAATCAAGAGTACGATTAGAATAAGTACAGGTAAAGTATATAGGGCTATTATGTAACTCCTCCACCCTTAAGTTATTTGTGTCCGCGCAAATATTTAGTTTACAAGGTATTAAATTTTATTACAGTTATTGAACATTTTTAAATTTAAATGAAATGAAATTACAATAAAATTAGTTAACATTTTCATTGTTCAAATTATATTTTCGTTTAAATTGACTTTTGTAATATTTTATTTTTCTATTATTCGAAGAACCCACAACACTATTGGCGATAATACTTTTCAAATTTCTTATATTTAGGTTTACTTTTCGCAATTTGCCTATTAAATACAATGTTTTCTATTTCATTTGGTACAGCCTTTCTACTTTTATTCAGTTTATTTACTCTTTGAATTTTTTGTTGTTCAAACTCTTTACATAATTCATTTATCTCTTCTTTGTCAAAGTTTTTTATTATAAAATCAATTGGTCGCTTTTTTGTGGTAGAATGAATTGTTCTATTATATGCGTTAAAAATTTCAAAAAGTTTGTCGTCTAAGTCTTACGTTTTATGGCTAGTGTCTGCTTCTAATCTTTCAATGTCAGAATTACCTGTCTTTAGGTACGGCGTAGTTCGTGAGACTCAATATTTGGTTCACTTAAAAATAATTTAACAGCGCTGTGTAATATACAACGATCGTTATCGAAGATAAGTTTATTCTTTTTCCCTAAGAATAAAATACGTTCTTTTAAAGCTGCTATTATTGCAATCCAATACGTCATCCATAATGTCAACTCGTTCATCACTTTCTCTATTAACTTGGTTTTCTTCACGTAATTGGCTATTAAAAAGATTCATATTTCCTAAATGTTTAACTTCATTTTTTATACAGTATCTACTTAGAACATCAGCGACTGTGTTATCTTTGCCTTTAATATGCGATATATCAAAGTCGCACTCATTCAGTAGGATTTTCCACCTTTGTAGTTTCATATTTGGTTCTCTAAAATTATGTAGCCAAACTAATGGTCGGTGGTCAGTCTGAATTAGAAATTTGCGACCGTACAGATACATATGTGCGAAAATGTTTCACTGACCAGACAACAGCGAGTGCTTCTTTTTCTATGGTTGAGTAGCGAATTTCATGGTCAGATACGTTCGAGATGCGTAGCAAATTGGGTGGCCTTGTTGGCTCAAAACTGACCCAATTGCGAATTGTGAAGCATCAGTTGTAAGGATGAACTTTTTATTAAAATCTAGGGCTTGTAACACTGGCTCTCTAGTAATAAGTTTTTTTTAACGTTTCAAATGAATTTAGGAATTGTTGGCTTCTATAATACAAATACAGCATTTTGCTTTAACAGACGAACCATGGGGAATGCAACTTTCACATAGTCTCGCATAAATTTGCGGTAATAACCGGTGATTCCTAAAAATCTTTTGATTTCCTTTTTGTTTGAAGGTGGTTGCATTCTTTTTATTGCTTCAATTTTTGAGGGATCAGGTTTAATAGCATCACCTGTTACAAGGTGTCCTAAAAATTTTGTGGTCAATGCAGCAAAATGGCATTTATCTATTTGTATCTTTAAATTTGTATCTCGTAAAGTGCTAAATATTTTTGGAACGAAGTTCCTTACGGCAGGCTTGGAGAAGATAGGAATTTTGCTGCGGGACCTAACTGAAAAAAAGTGATAGTAAAACCGTAAGAAAAAACCCGTAAGAAATAACCCGTAAGACATAACCCGTAAGAAATAACCCGTAAGAAATAACTCGTAAGAAAAAGATTGTAAGATCGCTAGTTATAGCCTACCTTTAGGTTTTGCAAAATAATTAGGCATGAAAATCTGTAACATTATTGTGTATGCAAATTAGTTTTGAGTGAAGTGCGGAACACATAGAGCGCGACAGACTGCAAACTACATCTGTCAAATATTAAAATACAGACGTTCTTATGGACACTGTTATTTTGACAGCTGCACGACTACAAGACTGCAGGCCGACAGTTGTCGTTCCCGCTAACTTGAATATTTTCCTATAGTTTTCTTAATTCTTATCTGTAATTAAATAAAAACTAATCAGCGAAATTTGAGAGAAAAATTAGGACAACCTACATAAAATTAAGCACAATTTTTTTTGCAAATTGTATCGATGCTACATTATCCGAAGGAACTTCGTTCCTACCTGGTGTCCCACGACAGCAAATTTATTTTTTTAATGGACTCTATGTGTTCCTGAAAACTTGTGGAAAATATCAAAATATCATCTAGGTATACAACGCAAATTTTATTTATATGATCTCTTAATACATGATTTACTAATTATTGAAATGTTGCGGGGGCTGTTTTAAGGCCAAATGGCATACAATTAAATTCGTAATGGCCACTTGCAGTTGAAAAAGCTGTCTTAGCCCTATCGTCGGGGTGTACCTCAATCTGGTGGAATCCCTTAGCAAGATCAATTGTGCTGAAATAACAGCAATTTCCCAACTTATCAAATAAATCTTCTATATTTGGAAGTGGGAACTTGTCGTCTATTGTTTGTTCATTTAGTTTTCTGTAGTCAATTACAATTCGCCATTTTTGCTTACCACTGTTATCTGGTTTTTTGGGCACAACCAATAATGGGGAATTGTAAGGACTACAACTCGGAGATATAACATTTTGCGCTAGCATTTCCTGTATTTGCCTGTCCACTTCTGCCGGATGTATGACAAGGCACCTATACAGTTTACTATATATAGGAGTGTCAGTTTTTGTATTTATTGGATGACGAATTTCACTACTAAAAGGTAAGTTTTCACCATCTTTATAAAAAATATTTTTAAACTTATTTACAACAGTCTTTAAAACTTCTTGATCTTTACAATTTAAATGATTAGGAACCATACTAAGTGACGAATGTTCTACTATTTCTTTTTCTTCATTAATAAATATTTCCAAATGTTTATTTTTTTGATAATCATCTACTTCTCTTCTTCTTCGCAAAAATAAATTGGTAATGTTGCATCTTTGGTTAATAAAACTCTATTCTCGTAGTCGATTTTACAACTCAAATTAAGCAATATATTGTTACCTATTAGACCATCAAAGTATTTATGAAATTTAAATTCTAGGAAATTAACATTAAAATTTGGTTTATGAAATTTTTTAAACAATGGAAAGCTATACTGTACGTCTGTAGTAACAGTTCGATTTATAACTTTTAAAGTAATAGAACGTGATTTTATTCTCCATTTGGGATTACAAATATTTGGGTTTATGATACTAAATTTTGCACCTGTATCCATTATGAACTTAAGTTTTCTCACGTTTGTTTCAACTGTTATATACGGTAACTTCCTAATTGAAAATTTTGTTCGTTTTCATTGACTCCTATTTCCATAGGCTCTGTTTCACTGCGAAACGATTATTACTTCTGTTATTTAACAGTCGTTCATTATTATTATTCTGATTAAAAAACTACTCGAGCTGCGATTAGTTCTGTATGTTTGGTTGCTGTAGTTGCTATTAAAACTGGGTTGAGTAGAAGAGTTTAGTGTTGCACTATTTGAGTTATTTTGTCGCTGATTGTTATTAATGTTATTGTTGTTGTTCTCTTGTCTATGCTGTTGACTAAATGTATCGTTTGCTCTATTGCTGTAATTAAAAAGCTGACTATTCTGTTGATTAACATAATTGCTCATATTAGCTTCTCTGTTATAATTAATATGTTGCCTATGAGAAGAAAAATTCATGTTATTAACATTATGTTCACAGTTATTCTTTCCATGAGCTGTTTGGTGATGTTTACAGTTCAAGCAGAGAACATAAAACATAGAGAAGGTGCAAATTGAATTCTGTATGATGTTCGATTGGACGTCTAACAGAGCTTATAATATTGCGACACGGAATTTCACCATTCTCGCTGCTATTTAGCAGAATTGAGCATGTGCAATGGCAGAAATATATGTAAAGCGACTGAATTCATGCGAGAATGAATAAAGAGAAATGCTTTGAAGAAAAATATGCAAAGTCACACAAAGAATGTAAAGAAGCATTCTCTGAGACACATATGCGTGATCTTGTATCATATGAACCATTTTTTTCAGAAAATTGTAAAATTTTAGTTTTTTACAAAATCGTAGAAAAATTAGAAAAAAAATAATTAATTTTGATTTTTTAATTTTTTTAATTATTTCAAAAAAGTTATATTTATTTCGTCTATTACAAAGCGAAGATGTGTCAAAAGAACTTAATTTCTTCAAAGAAAATTGATGACCTTCATATACATATGTATGTACATATATTATTTCTTTGGCACATTTGTCTGTATGTTTACGAAAGCAAATGCGAGCCATATACATATGAACGTTCATAATAACAAGTGTCTCACGCTTCTTTCGTATCTCCGTTGTCACGGTCAACCAATGGCCGAAACTTGCGTTTTGTCAAAGAGTCAAGTGCTGAACAAATTGAGCACGACAGACTGCAAGCGACATATGTCAAATATTAAAATACACACGTTCTTATGGACAAAGTTATGTAGTTGTGCAGCTGGCTCAGTAACTGTGTCCCTAAGAACGTGTGTATTCTAATATTCGTTTGCAGTCTGTCGCGCTCAATGTGTTCAGCACTTCAATGTGTCGAAACACTGACGCGACGGTAAAGCGCCACAACATTGTGTTGTTGGTAGAAAATCCGAGCTGTGCCGAAAGAAACTAACAAACGATCGCCGATTGTTACCGCTTCCCTTGCTGCTCGAACAGCGTCGCCAACAAGCTAGCGTAAATATGTATGTTTTTGTATGAGCTTGCATACATATCGACGCAGATTTTTGCGAGTCACGGAAAAATATTTTAGACAAATATTGTAAATCGACAACGGCTATGTTGCCACTTTTGTCACTTCTTTCTATGAAGAATCATCAGAAAGTTGTTCAATTTATGATTTTTAGCTTTTGCCATCGTCGCGAAAAGACGCTTGTAGGCGAAGGCATGCTCGGGGAGATGTTCCGGCGTCTGTTTTTATGAATGAAGCGTGGTCGCTTGTGGAATTTGCGCCTGCGTTTATGAATGAAATCGTTTTTGTTGTAAAATTTACTACATTTGAGCTTCGCCAATTCGGCTGCCATATTGGCTTGCCATGCTTGTGCTATTTAGGCAATTGTTGTTTTTGTAGAACAATGCTTCAATTTTTTGTTGGTGACATATTCACATGTGTACGCATATGTATGTTTGTATGCTTCTGCCTTATTTGTTCGGAAACGTATACAAATATATGTACATATAAGTATACATATATGAATGTATGAACATGCAGCTCAATGCGCGCACATGTAATATGTATGTATGTGTATTGATAAGTGATAAAATCATGATTTGAATTTCTGAATGCGCACATGCGTATACATGCAATCATATGGGCAGATAATAAGATTAATATGATAGACGATATATTTATGTATATATTTTTGTGGTAAATTAAATTTCTATTAGTAAGAAACATAATACAAA
This sequence comes from Bactrocera tryoni, assembly GCF_016617805.1. Classification (NCBI taxonomy): domain Eukaryota; kingdom Metazoa; phylum Arthropoda; class Insecta; order Diptera; family Tephritidae; genus Bactrocera; species Bactrocera tryoni. The sequence goes on from NC_052499.1 coordinate 40,118,347, forward strand.
AATATTTATTAGTATATTAGAGTATACTATGTAAAAGTCAAATAAAATTATTAAATATGCAAGTCCAAATTGACTGTAAATATTACTATGCATGCATTTATACTCATAATTATTTTTACATGCCAATATGGAAATGCCGACGGAAAAACGCAAAAGCATACATATTTGCTTATATTGCGATTGCCTGGTTCAAAGGGAAAATTGAAGCATGATGATATTCACAATGCTGTGGTTGGGAGTATCATAAGGAGCATACATATATTTATGTCTTCATATTCTTGGGCATGTGAGACAGAAAACACAATAAAAAATGTCTTTATGTTCTCTGTGTGAGACGTGTGTTTTGTACACATTTTTCGCTGTTAAAAATGGAATATCAAAGCACTTATTTTTCTTCAATATTCCCTGATTGCGCATAAATGCTATGGCATCATAAGCCGTACGTACATATATTATTTCTCTTCATATTCTCTGTTTGAGTATGTGGAGAACTGTTAAAAATGTTAACATTTCACAGCGTGAATTCGTAGTTGTGTGGTGAGATTCCGTGTCGCAATTTTATCAAATGTTCGCTGTCGAACCTGCACCTTCTCTATGTTTTATGTTCTCTGGTAAGACTAAGTTAGAATCAAGAGTACGATATGAATAAGTAAAGGTAAAGTATATAGGGCTATTATGTAACTATATATAACCCTTTATAGTATAAAAAATACCTCTGCTTGGATCCCCCGTTGCTGTTTAAATGAGTTAAGGGGTCCGGGTGGTCTAGAATTTTCAAAAAATCGATTTTTTTTGATAGTTTTAATATTTCTAATTTTTGGAAGGATATTCACTTTTAGCTTCTACAGCCGTTTTAGTAGGTAGCGCGCGGTCGAGGGGTTCGATGAATGGATGCTTTGTACATTTTGTTTTGGTTGTAGTCCCAGCGATAGCTACACTCCTACTGATTAATAATTTATTTGGTTTTTATGTTTCAGATGTTCAGAAGAGTCAAAATCAACAACGGCACCGGGAGTCATCTTTTAAGATAGCTTTTTTTGGACGCCGTTCTTAATATTGTTAAACAATTTTTTTATTTAACAAAAAAATATTTTCGTACTTTTCATAAGTGTATAAATAAACTGTAGATATTTTAAATTGATTGCTCGTTTTTTAATCCTTAAAAAAAATCCAGAAAACACCCTTAATTTGAGGGTTCTAGACCACCGGGACCCCTTAAGCCTCCCCCTACTCTACCCGGGAAAAACTGGCGCACCGTAAGGAAACACAGCACAATACACCTCATCCATTAAAGAGGAAAAAGATACCAACTTTGATTAAAGTTAATGAACTCGCCTCGTCATGCTGATAATTTTGATATACATACATATACGGAGGCTGCTATATATATTTCTGGCCTAGGCAACACTAAGTGTTGCCAGGTGCAATCTGATATTTCCATTGGAAAGTTTGACTTTTTTAGCATAACATCAGAACGTTTTGTCATTTAATCGTGAATTGTTTTATTTACAGGCAATTAAAAAATTCATCTCGGCCAAAAAATGGAATTAACTCGTGAACATTTTCGTGCCATCATTTTTCACAACTTTCTACGTGGATTATCACGACAAGAGTGCATCGATGAACTAAAATCTTTGTATGGCTATGAAGCACCATCCTATAGCACTGTGAAAAACTGGTACAACGAATTCAATTGTGGCCGACGCTCGCTTAAAGACGAATTCCGTGGAGGTTGTCCAAAAACAGCCGTTGTGCCAGAAAACATCGATTCCGTACGTGAACTGATAATGCAAGACCCTCATGTAACATACCTACAGATAGAGGCATGTCTATGCATTTCTCCCACCAGCATACATTCGATATTGCATGAACACCTGGCCGTAAAAAAGGTTTGTTCTCGTTGGATCCCGCAAAATTTGACAATCGCTCAAAAACAGGCTCGTGTGGATTGGTGTAAAGAAATGCTGAAAAAATACGATCGCGATGCTTCAAGAGACGTTTATAAGATCGTCACAGGTGACGAATCATGGATCTATGCGTATGAGCCCGAAACAAAACAGCAATCGACCGTGTGGGTATTCCAAGACGAGCCAAATCCAACGAAAGTTGTTCGTGGAAGAAACACTTCGAAGCAAATGGTCGCCTGTTTCTTCGGCAAAACTGGTCATGTGGCGACTGTTCCGCTTGAGCAAAGTAGGACGGTCAATTCAGAGTGGTATACCACCATTTTTTTTGCCTGAAGTCTTCGGAGAAATTCGAAAAACGAACAAGAGAAGACGAATCATTGTGCACCATGACAATGCGAGCTCTCACACATCGGCTCAAACCAGCGCCTTTTTGACCGGCCAAAACGTCGAATTGATGGATCATCTGCCGTACAGCCCTGACTTGGCACCCAATGACTTCTTTTTATTCCCACACATCAAGAAAATAATGCGTGGTCAACGATTTTCGTCGCCTGAAGATGCTGTTGAAGCATTCAAAAGCCATGTTTTGGAGGTGTCTCAATCGGAGTGGAAAAAGTGCTTCGAAAATTGGTTTGAGCGCATGCAAAAGTGTATAAATCATGATGGAGAATATTTTGAAAAACAATAAAACCATTTTCGCTGATAAATATTCCTATTTTCATTATTAGGCCAGAAATATATATAGATAGCAGCCCTCGTAGTATATATCTAATCGACCTATAGATACTTAGTTTTGTTATAGTTTTTGATTGGATCGCTGTCCTCGAAGCGGCTTCATGCCAATGACAATGACATTTCCTTAATTTAAGTGAAATGCTAGTGACAAGGGCACTCAGTTCGTAGGTTTGTCTTACTTTCTCGCAGCTACAAAACTTTGTGGCATTTATTCTCGAATGCTTCCGCGACACGCTAAGCCTTCTTTTGAAGTTGCAAATGCCGCAGGACAAGTTTAGCTACTTGGTTTTCAGAACAATGGATGTGCTTGTTTAAATGACAGAATGTTTAAGTTAAATGTGAAAACTTTTCCAATTTAATGTTCTAGCGTTTTACTGCATTTAGCTTTTCACAGGTTTATGCCTAAATATAGTTTATTATTTCTTTGAGGTTGAGCACAGCGATCAATTTATAAAAGGAAGTGGGCGTTTCTGCATTCGTTTGCTAAACTTCTAGTTCAAAGTCTGAGTATTTTTATGTATACTATAGTATACGCATAATAGAAAGTCTTTTAAGTATCTTTCAAAAAATATATTTAATTTTTCTAAACAAATCTTCTGTTGTCGCCTATTTGACCCATTTTTTGCGTTTTTTCCTTAAATTGTACGACAAAGAGAGCTGCTAAATTTTCATGCTCGCTTTGAAAAATTGATTGTAATGATATTTTTTTTTTGGTTGAAGACCCCTGCTATTAATAAATTATTTTCTGATATTTCTTTTAAATGTGTAGTGAAATAATTGTCAAATATTTACAACTTTGTGATACCTGACAAGTAAAAGTATGGCAGATAAACATATTGTATAGTATTACCTAACAGCGAAAAATAGTAAGACTGTGTTCATAATTTTAAAATTTCTAATTTATTCTTCTAAATCCATGTCGTCACCCCAAAGTAATTTCCCTTAGCCCAATTACACTTGCGCCATCCTTTTTTCCAATCCTCGAAACAGTTGTTTAAGTCAATCTCCAGAATTGCTTTCCATACGCGCAGCGATTCACGTTTAATGTCTTCGAATGACTCAAAATGGTTTCCCCGGAGCGATCGTTTGGGGTTTGCTGAATGGCCAGAAATCGCACGGAAATAAATCAGGCCAATGCGGTGGTTGCGGCATGATACTGGTAACTCACCAAGAATAAATGCAGTATGCGACGGTGCATTATTGTGGGAGAAAAAACTAGTATTATCGGCACATAATTTTGGCCTCTTTTTATACTCTTGCAACCAGTTGCTACAGAAAAATATAGTTTTATTCACCTAATGATCGTACGTACCACATAAAACTAATCGAGATATGTATATATACGGTTATGTATATAAAAATTATCAGGATGATGAAAAACCTTGAAATGCGGTTGTCGGTCTGTCTGTCCATCCACGCAAGCAGTAACTTGAGTAAAAATTGAGATAACTTGATGCAACTTGGTATGTGGGTTCCTAGTACAAAAAAATGTTGAGTTCGTAGATAGTCTAAGCGCCAAATTAAGTAATAAAGCTGTAATTTAGTGCAGAGGATCACAGTATCGTGATCATGTGATAAAACATTTTTGAAATAGTGGGCGTGGCCCCGCCCTCTAACAAGTTTAATGTACATATCTCCTAACCCTCTTAAGCTACAACAACCAAACTTTCTGGGTACAAATCTTATAATAACTTCTACCGACAGTGTGAAAATGGATGAAATCGGGGGATGAACCCGCTAACTTCCCATATAACAGTATTGTTAAAAACTACTAAAAACGCGATAAATCAATAACTTAATACGCCAGAGATATTAAATTTTACCACCGATATGGTACGAGAGAGCTTAATTGGAGCTGCTGTGACAATTGGACGATGGGCGTGGCATCGTCCACTTTTTGGTGAAATCCCATATCTTTGAACTTGACCAACCGATTTCGACAAAATTTAAATTCTTCTTACATTTGTATGTCACATTTTGAAAACTTAGGAAATTGTACAACAACCACGCCTCTTTCCTACATATGTATTACAATTTTAAATTTCACTTGATTCGTTCAGTTTCTAGTACATAAATCAAGAAGCAATTAATATAACGGCATTAAACTTTGCACGAAAAATGTCTTTAGTGTGTGCCACCTTATGAACAAATATCCAAAGAAAATTGTTCTAGCCCTTAGATGCCGAATATTTAGACCCCGGTACCTATATTTGACTTTTGATTGATAATGTTGGTCAATGTGTGGTATATGTATATAACTGACATTAAGGAATAATCCTTCTCTTATATTGGTATGTTTGTAAGTCAAAAATGGGTTGAATCGGACCAATACTTCCCTTAGCTCCCATATACTTAATATAAAGATTTTCGAACATCCGGCTGACTTTACTCTAAATGATTGGTTTTACACCTTAAAGTAATTCCCTGGTTTTGATTCTTGCAAGTTGGAAGAATATAAAATGTTTGGTTGCACCCGAACTTACCCCTTCCTTACTTGTTTTCGTTTATGCCACGAGCCACGCTATTTACACTTTTTAAATTACAGTTAACGGTAAAACTCGACAATATTATCCTTTCCTCTGTTTTAAAAGTGCGTATGATTGCATTTGTTATTGTGCAAACGAGTTACTACATAAATGAAAAATTTCAAAAAAATTATACCATTGTTCCAAAACAAAACCTTTGATCATATTTTCTTGTCCGTAACTGTCCGTAATGTCTATAATACAACTTTTTATTCAACCCATTATTGGTAATAAATATTGATGTATGCGTGGATATACTTGTATGTATATGTATGCTTAGGTATATTATGAACTATATCTCCTATAAAAAATACATTTCGACAAATCGGACTTATCTTGAAAAATAACTGTTCAACCACGGATAAAAATCAATGCCACGATTGGAAATTTGTACTTTACGACTATGTTGAACAAATTATAGTATATAATTATTTTATATGTACTATATGTGAGAATATTCATACACGAGTGCATACATATGTATATACATATTACACAATTGTACTTGCTTGATTCCAACATAGTAAAATACCGTTAAGTGTTCACAAAAACAACACTTTCATGTACTGGAATGGAAAGGAAAAAAATGGTTCGTTGGATTAAAAACCAATTTACGAGCAGCTGAGGTTTTAACGACACTTCTACCAGCATTTATAGTATATTGAATTTTTTATGAGGCATAATATGTGGAAATTGTGGCAAGAATGAAACAATGAAAAGACCAAGTGTGGCAAGCAAATTGGCAAAACGATATGTGAAGCAAAAAAAATGAAATAAAAATAAATTGGGAATTAAACGTGATGAAAATCGAGGTGAACATGTGACACGATGGTACAAAATCGTCCGAAATTGTAAAAGTAACTGTAAATTAAACTATGTCATGTGAAAATATGTTCAAGAACAGGTCCACTAAGGTAATGTCCCCCACAGCTGACCACAAACTGTAGTCCAATGGATTCAAATTTTAAGTTTCAGTCGGTCAATAATTTTCAGGAATATTGCTCGAACAAAATCTTGTTGGAACATCCAATATTCTAAATTCAAAACTGCTTTACCACGTCTTCTAAACCATTCAGCTGGTACACTTTCTTTCCAGTTTTTAAGGGTTACATGGATATCATGGCATTAAATTTTTTTTATCCAGTACCCTTGCTTTATTTAAGGTCTTCAAGATATAATTTACAAGATCTTGAAAATTTTTTTTTCAATTACAACTATTTAAATGTTCACCAAAATTTGCATTTTTTTGTAAAAATATAGTTATTTAAAACACGCATTATTTTGTACTTGTTCTGCTGTCAAAGCTGACAGCTTGCTGGAAATGTCGTTGTAATGGCCCAGATTTGAATATTTTCCTTTGAAAATGCATCATCTAATAAAAAGTTTGACTACAATATTCAATATTTCATATAAAAAATAATTATTGCAAATAGGCTGTTTTTTCTCGAGAAATCCCCTTCAACTCCTTATTCACAGAAGAGAAGGCCATTATAGTAGCGGGATGGTGGGCATATTGAAGATTTTGTCAGTTTGCTAATTAAAAACTTATTCAACAGTAAACATTTTTCAATCGGTAAAAGGGAAAGTCTTATGGCTGTTCACCACGTGACACTGAAAAACCCGCTTGTGTCCCAGCTGATTGACGGTAAGCTTTCATATCATCTTGAATAAGTTTTGAGAATAATCTGGTCGATATTTCCAGAGAGACCTCACTCCCTATCGCTAGAGTCAAAAAGTGGATTGAGACGTATGCTGTTGAAATGAGAAAATTCGTTGGAATTTTATTCTGGATAGGTCAATGCGGCATCTAAGAATTTATTGGTCGACTGATCCTATTTATAATGATGGTATTTGAGAAGTAATGAACAGAAACCGATTTGAGTTACCCTCATCTATGTTGCATCTTTGCAACAATGAAAAACAAACTCCGATATCTGACCGTGTATTCAAGTTGCAGAAATTGCTCACTCTGCTTCAAAGAAAATATCAGACATCATACATTCCAGAAGAGGAATTCTGTATCGATGAAAGTAATGTACCGTATCGGGGCTATACCAGTGTGACGCATGAAATTTAGGCGATTTTCATGAATTTCTTAAAGAGAAAGTACGCGATTGAATATTTCGATGTTCTCTGAACGTAATATGGTATATTATCAGCTATAGTTTAAGATTTTTTTTGCTAAAATGTTGAAAAATAATGGAGTTATGGGCTGCCTTCGGAAAGCCAAAAAAAAAGTGTCCCATCTGCTGACATGATTCCGGCCGAACGAGTAGCTGAAAAAAAAAAATTGTTTTTTTTAAAGGTAAAAGATGGTCGTTTTTTAATGCCAAATTGACAATTTTCAACCAATCAAAAAGATCGTAGGTCATTGTATAGTAAATGTATTCAACAATACTGTTTTGATTTGAAGTCAATCGGTTAATTTCTCGTTAAGTTATGATGTTAGCAATTTTGAAAAATGTCGTTTCGAGAAAAACGGGTTTAAAATTTCACTTATATAAGTATGTTTGTACCTCCGAGCGGGCGCTCTTTAGAACGCTGCCATCCAAAACCTATTCTATGAGCCATCGAAAAAGCAAATAAAAAATTTTTTTTTTGCAAGTGTCATACTGGTATAGCCCCTTAACCTAGCCTAACCTTCCTTTAATTCGTCATAGGTAAAATTATATGCATTTCATTAAAGCTACTCAATCAACAGTGTATAATTAGAATGTGGCCTGAGAGTTGCACATACTGCAATTTAAACACAAGTTTCAATAGGAGAAAATCGGTACATATCAATTTTAACTAGCTGACCCCGTAGGAGTTGTTCTGCGTGAAATTATGTGTTTTGAAATGAAAAAGAAGTGGAATTTATTTTGTGTTGGAAATCATTTATTTGCAATTTTTCTCTGTACATTTTTTTCAATGCAACGCAGCTTGATTAACAACATTTATTGATTTCTGTTCCGGTGAGTAAATGTTTTCCAACTCGTGAGCACTCCACGCATATCTGGCTCTTCTAGCGATTATCCTTCTGTCCAGTTGATTCAGAGTCATCGCAAAGGAAATTTTCCCTTGAAACTGAATACGTTTGAACTGAAATGGCAAATCGTTGGAACTCAAAGGAACTCGTAAAATCAAGCGATAGCTGCGTCACAATCAGTCGGGTTCCATTACACAGTTTCGGCACATGAAGAGAGAAAGAATTTAGAAATTCTACAGGATAATTCACGACTTCGTCTTCATTGTCAAGACGATCGATCGATTTGTATGAGCGCAAACCTCTCGAAATTTGACTTTGAATCTTCCAGTTTAAGTCATTAACATCGGTATTTTTGGAAGCTAAAATTGAGCGTGCACTCAAGCAATCTTAGTTGCGATAATTTTGCCAATGTTCGGTTAAACAGGCGAATTGATATCAAGTCACTGGAAGTATCAAACGGAATTTGCCCATTACCAATTCCTAGCGAATACAATGTAAAATATTTTCGGCAAAGTCATTTTTGTTCGGATCCCATAATTGACGAGGATTTGAAGGCTGATATGTCGAAATGATGTTCGAGAAAAGTATGCGACCTTCAGTGGGATGCGAAGTAGCTATCCCATCGTTCATCGTTTGTTTCCAGTGATTATCATGTTCCAGCAATTGCTGACATGCTTCTCAAAAAGTGGCACACACTGTACCATTCACAATACGCAATAACTCAAATGACGTACATTAATCAATAGCAACCGAAGGTAGAAGCAATCGTCGTTTTTCGGGTGGATTGTGTAAATTCGACCTAATGCTTTAGTTGAGAACACAGTTAGATGTCCATCTACTGGTTGGCTCCATTTCTTCGACGATGCATTCCATGTATAATATCAAGGCATTTCCGAATAGAGCAATGTTTTCCCAAACGGATCACTGACGCAAGTAAAGAAAAAACTCGTCGATGTCAATTTTGCTGTTGGTGGTATTTCAGCTGGCTGTACTGTATTTTCTGGGTTTTAATACACTCTTTGGCCGAGCTGAGATAAACAACAGTCGGAAAACGTTCATGAATTGCAAAAGCAAATATCTTACAAAACGCTTCATTGCAGTTCACGTATCGTCCCATTTGATACTTGCTGATTTCATCTCGTCCAAGGCCAATAACCTTGTTGCTTTCTTTGGTGATGTGCTTTCAAACGTATTGAAATGTACAAATTATGAAACAAAAATTATCAATTCCAATTTTTAGGTAAACAAAGTGGTTATAAGATAAGACCATCCAAATGAGAGATAACGCCATATGGTCTAATTTCCATTTAAATGTGAGATGAAACCATATATTTTTTTGATCAGATGGGACATAAAGCCATATTTTTTATTTGCAAATGAGAGGTATTGCCATATTTTTTCTTTTAAAGTAAATGGAAATAAAGCTATTAAGGCTTTATTGCACTTTTGAAAATGGTTTTCTAGAAAAACTAAGAAAACTTTCGCATGGGAGAGGGGGCAGGCGCGCGAACGGCGCGACGGGGCGGGACGCGAAGGATAGTAATCACAGAACCGCCAAACCATCCTGATATATATACTTACATTTTTTCATTTCAATATATCGAATAAATTTGCAAATGTTAAGCAACCATGTTTTATTATTGTATTAGCAATTTTGCAGTTCTTTAACAGGAAAAAAAGACAATAAAAAAACAAAAAAGTTATATTATCTATGTTAACAAAAAATTGGTTGAGCATCTATAATAATCGCTCTGCAAATT
>NC_052499.1:40128341-40143551 GCF_016617805.1 Bactrocera tryoni
ACTTTTGTGTCGTAGAAATTGCTTATTTTTTATGAATGTGTATTGTAGGATCAGGAAGAGTTTTTCCCAACCGCGTTAGTTCAACGAAACAACAATGACTTATATGAGAATTTGGGCTATGTAATTAAATTGAAAGAAGAACGAGGAAATCAAACTTGTTGCCTTGGTGGTCAGCCTTTGACTAAATTATTTAATGTAAAAAATGTAGTTAGGTACAATGATTAAACTTATGCTAATATTTTCGATGGATGTCCATATGCATGCACAAGCGAAAGAGTCACACAAAAGGAGTGACAAAAACTCTCACTGTTATGTTCCTGCAAACATATGTGTGTATATACAAATGAGTTGTGTGGGAGCATTATGCACGTACAATTTATAATACCTTAGTTTGCTAGTACAATTGAGTCTGTGCTCTTATGTATATATGAGTGATTAAACTTAAAATAACTTAATAACTAATAGGGTGTATTAGTTTGCTTTTAAAATAGCCGAAAAACACAAGTTGGTTGCTGTGCCAATACTTATGTGCGGCACTGTATAAAGTGCCATGACTGAGCACTAAATTAAGATATAAGGTTGTAATTTAATACAGAGGATCGCAGTAACAAGGGATACCTGTGGGAAACATTTTCTGAAAAAATGGGCATCGCCCCGACATCTAACAAGTTTAATATACATACATATCTCCTAAATCACTTAAGCTATTTTGAATAAAATAAATTGAAGCCGAAAATACCATTTGTTCTGTTTACTTTGGAACGCACCTTGTATACCCTGTTCATGGTATAGTTAGTCAAATTATAATCATATACATATTCGCCCCATCGTTCTCCGGTAATTTTTTTTTAATTTAAAATTTTATGGCGGCCATTACAAGTAAAAACTGTTATTTTCCACTAAAAATTCCGCCATTTTATGGCTGAAAAACACCCTAATTAAAATGTACTAAACGATGAGGGAGGTATTCTACATGTTAAAAGTGTGTGCAAAATTTGAAATTAATCGCTCAAGAAGTTTTAAAATGACAATAAACACTTCGAAAAAAAGTGGCGAAAGAAAAAAATATCTTATATTGTCAAAAGTGTGTGTAACAATGTACAAGAGGTCCGTAAAATTAATCAATCCATATTTACGAAATAAATTCGCAAAGAAAGTATTTTTTTTACCATGAAAGCCTTACCCGCCTTATGCAGCTGTTGTAAACTAAGCGGTTGATAGTTCGCGCTCATATTTGGCGTAGTAATTAAGGACAGTCCAACCAACTTAACGAAATCCATTTTTATACTCTCGCAACAAAGTTGCTAAGGAGAGTATTATAGTTTTGTTCACATAACGGTTGTTTGTAAGTCCTAAAACTAAAAGAGTCAGATATAGGGTTATATCGGGTGATTTTTTAAGAGCTTGATAACTTTTTAAAAAAAAAAAACGCATAAAATTTGCAAAATCTCATCGGTTCTTTATTTGAAACGTTAGATTGGTTCATGACATTTACTTTTTGAAGATAATTTCATTTAAATGTTGACCGCGGCTGCGTCTTAGGTGGTCCATTCGGAAAGTCCAATTTTGGGCAACTTTTTCGAGCATTTCGGCCGGAATAGCCCGAATTTCTTCGGAAATGTTGTCTTCCAAAGCTGGAATAGTTGCTGGCTTATTTCTGTAGACTTTAGACTTGACGTAGCCCCGCAAAAAATAGTCTAAAGGCGTTAAATCGCATGATCTTGGTAGTAGCTTACGGGTCCATGCATCTTTCCGAACGTTTGTCCCTCAAAATGGAATCATAGAGATCGCGAGCTATTAGCGACGCATTTGTGAAACCACATGTCAACCAAGGGGCTACGCATCGAACGATAAGTCTAAGTCTCCAACAGCATCTTTGAAATAAGCCAGCAACTATTCCAGCTTTGGGAAGACAACATTCAACCGAAGAAATTCGGGCTATTATTCCGGCCGAAATGCTCGAAAAGTTGCCCAAAATTGGACTTTCCGAATGGACCACCTAAGACGCAGCCGCGGTCAACATTTAAATGAAATTATCTTCAAAAAGTAAATGTCATGAACCAATCTAACGTTTCTTAAAAAAATAAAGAACCGATGAGATTTTGCAAATTTTATGCGTTTTTATCATAAAAAGTTATCAAGCTCTTAAGATGGGCAAAATCGGCCCATGCCACGCCCACAAAATGGCGGAAACCGAAAACCTATAAAGTGTTTCCTCATAACTAAGCCATAAATAAAGATATTAAAGTGAAATTTGGCACAAAGGATCGCATTAGGGAGGGGCATATGTGGACGCAATTTTTTTTGGAAAAGTGGGCGTGGCCCCGCCCCCTACTAAGTTTTTTGTACATATCTCGGAAACTACTATAGCTATGTCAACCAAACTTTACACAGTCGTTTTCTTCAGGTATTTTTATATACAGTTCAAAAATGGAAGAAATCGGAAAATAATCATGCCCACCTCCCATACAAAGGTTATGTTGAAAATCACTAAAAGTGCGTTAATCGAATAACAAAAAACGTCAGAAACACTAAATTTTACGGAAGAATTGGCAGAAGGAAGCTGCACCCAGGCTTTTTAAAAATTGAAAATGGGCGTGGCCTCGCCCACTTATGGACCAAAAACCATATCTCAGGAACTACTAGACCGATTTCAATGAAATTCGGTATGTTAATAGTTTCTTAACACCCTGATGACATGTACGAAAATATGGGTGAAATCGGTTCACAACCACGCCTTCATCCATCTGATGCCTTCTCTGTACGTGTATATATACGTACATATGTATGTACATAATTACTCTTTAGAAAATTTGAGCATTGACATAAATTAAGAACATTATGACAACAATATGTGTATGTATACATGTATACATGAGATAAAAAGAGATTTATAATAAAAATGCGTTTATTTTATCCGGAGCACGAGTTACTGTCATTAGGGTGACCCAACATTATCCATCAGCCCATCTTAAATTCAAGGTACTTGATTTCTCTGTGTTAGTTTCTTCTTGAATAAATAGATAAACAAAGAGATTTGTAAAATATATTAACACTTCTAAAAAAACGTATTAACTTATTATTAGACGGAGCCTTTTCCATTTTTCAAACAGTTTTAAACTACAGATATCCTCCAAACTTCGATGCCCTTTATACTTTTATGCTCAACTACATTTTGTGGCGGTGGCAATTGTCCGATTTCTCCTAACAGCAAGTCCAAGTTTCACCCCAAAGTTGAGGCGTACGGTTGGACTCCCGTCGTCGTCCTGATGAGTTGGTATATGGCACCCTAACTACAAAAGAGTCATAATTTGTTCGATTAAATAGCATAGTATTTATTTTGTTGCAATGTAAGTTTTATTGAGTTCATATCGCAAAGTGTTTAGACTTTTTTGGCAGATTGCGCGTGATTCTAGTCAAGCTGTCATGTCATGTTTGTATTGTTTGGCATTTTATCATGGAAAGACGTACGCCTGAATACCGTTTTCAAATCGTTAAACTTTATTACGAAAATTCACATCCTCCAAGGAATGTGTCTCGCGCGCTTCGCTGAACTTATGGTCAACGTAATCGGCCTACTGAACGTATTATTCGCAACGCCAACACCCATATTGAAACCCAGCATTCATTATTGGATAATGAATCTGAGAGTGTACTTGAAGACAGTGGAGAGTCGATTTGACGCCGTCCGCAGCAACTCAGACTGGCGTATGGAACGACTTGGCGAATCGAGATCTTTTAGCAGACAAAAAACAGCTTTCTGGCTAAATGGCTATGTAAACAAGCAAAAGAGCAACCTGAAGAGATTCCAGAGGTTCCATCCGTTTGTGTGTTTGGTGTGGTTTGTGGCCCGGCGGAATCATTGGTAGAACGTAACCTTTAATGGAGACCGTTATCACGCAATGATAACAAACTGTTTGATGCCTGAAAGCGAAGCTTGTGATTTCGGCGAATGATAATAAAGATTCCCCATTAAATTTTAATACCCTGAACATGGTATATTAAGTTTGTCACGAAGTTTGTAACACCCAGAAGGAATCGTCGGAGGCATTATAAAGTATATATATAAATGATCAGTATGTTGAGCTGAGTCGATTTAGCCATGTCCGCCTGTCTGTCCGTCTGTCTGTCTGTCTGTATATATACGAACTAGTCCCTCAGTTTTTAAGATATCGTTTTGAAATTTTACAAACGTCATTTTCTCTTCAAGAAGCTGCTCATTTGTCGGAACGGCCGATATCGGACGACTATAACATATAGCTGCCATACAAACTGAACGATCGGAATCAAGTTCTTGTAAGGAAAACTTTCACATTTGACCAGATATATTCACGAAATTTGGTACATGTTATTTTCAAAGACAACAATGTTATCTCCGAAGAAATTGTTCAGATCGGTTAACTATAGCATATAGCTGCCATACAAGCTGAATGATCGGAATCAAGTTCTTGTATGGACAACTTTCACATTTGACAAGATATATTCACGAAATTTGGTATGTATTATTTTCTAAAGCAACAATGTAATCTCCGAAGAAATTGATCAGATCAGTTGACTATAGCATATAGCTTCCATACAAACTGAACACATAGTTACTAACAGAAATGCTCCTGTGAAGGGTATTTAGCTTCGGTGCAACCGCAGTTAACGTTTTTTCTTGTTTTTGATTTCTTTTAGACTTTTTGGACGCCTTTCTCTTATCTTTTAGCCCATGTAATGCAACAGTTGCCAATTGGATTAAGACCTGGACTGTTTCCTGGCCATGTGAGGGACTCAATTCCATAAAAATCTTTTTAGTCTGTAAGCTATAAGTCTTTGTAAGAGATTATTGAAAAATCTATTTCAATATTGTTATGCTTTAGTTACCGCTTTGGCGCTATGGCAAGGGGCTGAATCATCCCAAACTTTTTGAGTATGTGCGAAGAGCTCTTCAATAGTTAGCAAAATGAATTCTTTCCGAATTCAAATGTATTTTATATACTAAAACACCAAGAATGATAGAAACAAGATTGTGCAATGACGAGTTAAAGCTTTGTTCCTTCTGCGCATCTACGTCACGGTTGATCAACGTACTACAATCAGCTCATTTTCAGTTGCTTGTTTTTCTTTGCTATAAGAATCAATTTTGTATTGCAGGCATACAAAAACATGAATATCGTCAAAAGTTAACATCAATATAAATGAGTATTAATAAAATATATCAATATAAGTTAATATTTTATAGTGAACATTTACCTACATATTCATTTCATTGTATTTTCGTTGTATTATTTAATTTTATCTCTTTGCTGTGTTTGTTTCAACTACTTATGTATGTATATACACTGACGGACAAAAGTTTTGGCACAGAGGGTTTCGGTTTCTTGAGTTCTCCATAGATCTGTTAATAAAAAAGGAAGGTTCAAATAATGTACTTGTCATTTACTCACCTTTATGCTATCTATCACTGTGCTTAATTTCATTTATGTAATGCTTGTGGTTCTTTTGTGACAATAATTTAAATAAAAAACGAATATATTTTGTGGACAAAAGTTTTGGCATAGCTAGAATTCTCGGAAATAATTCCTTTTTACTTAAAAAAGAAAAAAACTGACAACAACAAGTGACCGCATGATGCAGTACCACGTAATAGGAACCGTTAACTTTTAAAGTGAAATAAACAAAAGCAATGCAGAAATTGGTGAAATAATGAAGTTAAGTCGTTTTACCAGTCGGAGCGTAATCAAGCGTTTTAAAGATGTTCATTGTCTCCAGAGTTGTGAACGTTCGGGTCGTCCGCGCAAATTTAGTTCTAGAGAGGAGGCATATGTATGTGGTACGTAAAATAAAAAAATCCCAAACTGACTTCAACAAAGATTGCTGCTGATCTCAAGGAAGAATTAAATAAACATGTGCATCCGAAAACAGTGCGGCGGGTGCTTATTCGTAACGGGTACAAATCCAGAATAGCTCGAAAAAAACCTCTTATCAACAAGGCTAACAAAAAGAAGCGTTTAGAATTTGCTAAAGAGTATAAAAACAGATCTATGGATTTCTGGGACAAAGTAATATTCACAGACGAAAGCAAATTTGACATTTTCCAAAGCGACGGTCGAATACGGGTATGGAGAAAGGGAAATACTGAATTTGAAAAAAGCATTGTTAGTAGGTAATAATGTAAAGGATGGAGGCGGAGGAGTCATGGTTTGGGGATGTATGGCGGCATCAGGCGTTAGGAACTTAGTATTTGTTGATGGAGTAATGGACAAAACTTTATATATGAACATATTGAAAGAAAACTTGCGAGGAAGTGTAGAAAAGCTTAATATTGGGAATCAGTTCTATTTTCAGCAAGATAATGATCCCAAACATACAGCTTATGATGTTCGTATGTGGATCATTCATCACGTTTTCCACGTTTTTGCAACTCCTCCTCAATCACCGGACTTAAATCCGATTGAGCGCTTATGGGATGAACTTGGACGAAGGGTTAAAAAACACAGCGTAACAAGTAAAAGCCAATTAAAAGAGGTACTGAAGTGTGAATGGACTAACATTGGATCTGAGGTGACAAGGAAATTGGTTCACTCCATGCCAAATCGTTTAAATGAAGTTATTAAAATGAAAAGTTTGAATACTCGTTTTTAAACTAGCATTTTTTCACATGTTTTAATATACATATATTCAAAATGTTCCAAAACTTTTGCCCAATGAAATATGTATATTCGCTTTTTATTTGAATTATTGTAACAAAACAACCACAGATATTTCATAAATGAAATTAAGTATAGTGATAGATAACATAAAGGTGAGTATATTACTAGTAAATTATTTGAACCTATCTTTTAAATTTACGGAACTAAAGAGCACTGAAGGAACCAACAGCAGCTGTGCCAAAACTTTTTTCCGTCAGTGTACATTTATGCAAATAAAAATATTGACTATTTTGTGACCAACTATCAATTTATTGTCTTATTTAATTTTCTTTTTTTGCTGTACATATTTTCAATTAAGTTTTTATTTAAGGAACGAATCCTAAAATACATTCTAGCTCTGAAAAATAATTCTTTTACTTTTGTGCTGCAATTTACAAAATTACTTAAATCTAAGTGCTTCTGGACGTCATTTGGACATATATATGTATATGCCAATCAGTACCATTTAAGTCGTCAAATACTGCTTGCAAGGCTCTCATATGCTCCATCAACATATCTGTTGGTTTTGAGAGTCCTCCTTCAGATAGGTGATCCACCCAAGTATAAGACGAACAATTTTATGAATTGGCACAAGTCGGGGTTGTCTTTACCAAGTTTGTGGCAGATGTACCCTGCCAAA
This sequence comes from Bactrocera tryoni, assembly GCF_016617805.1. NCBI lineage: Eukaryota > Metazoa > Arthropoda > Insecta > Diptera > Tephritidae > Bactrocera > Bactrocera tryoni. The sequence goes on from NC_052499.1 coordinate 40,135,656, forward strand.
TTTTCAAGCCCGCAAAAATATAATAAACATACATACATGCGTATAAATAAAGGAATAAATTGTTAGTTAAGATTATTATTACAATTAGGATAAGAAACATTGGTTAGTATGCAAAAAATTAGTTTGTATGTAAGTACATATGTATTTGCATTTATTAACATCAATACATTTTTATATAAGAATGTTTTCTGTAGTTTTAGGTTTATAATACTATGTACGTTTAATATTTTGATAATTACCGGTTAGAGATAAGTAATTCCCTTCCAAATCTGGGGTGTTGTCGATTTCAACATTTCCTTCATCTGTAATCGGTCCTTCGTTGTGACCAAGTATAAAGGAACGCAGCCTATACTATCACTTCCTGTCAGGGTGATCGTGAAGACCGCCTTTTAACCTGATTACGCCAAACAAATTTTCTAAAACGTCATGGTTTAAACAAGACTCCATCCTTTTCTGTCGTTCATTAGCCTCTGCAGGAGTTAATCTGGTTGACGTGAGAAAAGCGCTGGGTAGCAACTTCGTTAGACTCCGCGAACTTAAACCTGCAAGAGTGTTTGGTTATAAAAGTAAAATTATTGTAATCAAAATGCTATAATTACCCATTTCAAACTGCAAATTTCTTTCGATGGCTTCTGGCGCGAAGTGCACAAAAATGCATGATATATCCTAAGAGAAATGGAAAAATCTCCATTTCGTAGCACTATTTTTAACATTGTTATTCCGTATTGCACCGAACACTGCGCAACTCATTTTAAAAAATATAAAATTTCACAATTAATACTACACGCGAAAATACAATTCGAACTCACATTCAAAGGCGTGGGCGAATAATAAGTCAACCGTGACGTCAGCAAGAACAGGTGACTGAAAACAAACATGGGCATTGCGTAATCTCTTTCTCTATCATTCTTGATAAAACACAACTTTCCAAAAAACGCTCTCCTTTCTTACGACGCACTGTGGCATTTCCGTCGCGATCAAAGAAATTAAATTTCAATTCGTCGGAAGAAATAACATTTCCCTCATGATGCTGTCCAAGTTTTGTGTAGTTTGGCCCACTATAGCCGTTGTTTTTTTCTTCGTGCAATGATAAGTGGTTTCTTGGCTGTACGTCCCGTTCGTAATCCAAAGTTATTTAGACATTTTGCATAGATCATACAGATAATTTTTCGCGAAATATTTAGCAGAATGTTCCAATATGTTGAAAGCGACCAGTAACCACTTTACATTAAATTTATCGTTCATGATGAGGTTTTACTTTTTTCGAATGTTCACCGCCCTTTTTTTTGATTTAAAGAACTAAAATTCGAATAATTTTTAATAATATTAGGCACACTCCAATCACTTATGCCTCATTCCCGAGCAATTTGCCGTTTGGTTTATTAATTTTTTCTTAATGGTATTATATGCTCGGAGTGGGGACATCTTTTCATAACAGCTTGGCTCTCCCTTGGTATTTATGGCGTTGTTACCGTTAAACTTGATTTTTCTCTTTGAAAACTTTACCGTAATCAATTCAATATTCTTGTTGTGCAAAATTGGTATTGGTGAAGTAAAACATAAGATAGTTTGCAGTAACATTAAAATGAATATAAAAGCCAATTTATCGATTATTCCTTTATATTAAAGCAAATCAAAAAACATGTAATGGATGTGATTTAATGTTAATCACAATAAACAAACTATGTTGAGGTTTTTGTGCTTAATGATATTTAATTGTCTGCGCTCTTCTTGCTTAAGGTATAGAGAAACTCACTACATAACATGGATATTGCTCACTCGACATCCCTTACTGTAATGAATTCACCAAACATTAGATTTGATAACAAACGAAATATGGCTACAGGAAAAAACGTTAATGATGGCTAAACTGACTCACCGCAGCTAAATGATCAACTATATACGAGTACATATATACTACATACATATATAATGTATTTTCATAGACTCTCCATCGTTACTTTCTGGGTCTTACACACTTCGTGGCAAACTTGATATGCACTACTTAGGCCCGTTGATAATCTTATATTAGGCATATGGGAGATTGGAACCACGCTGATACGATTTAAGTATCTATGTATGTTTTATACTGCCACATATTTTAACTGAATTTGAGTCTGAGTTTCATTAACGTATTAAGATAATATAACATTGATACATAAATGCTGCATAAAGTTAACTGCACGTTCACAATTCTTCTATTAGGTATATGGGACTAACGGAGGTATTGATCCTTTTCATGCAAATACCATTGTATTTTTTTGTCCTCCGATAATATATCTCACAGCTCGACTGTTATTTTCGATAAAAAATTTAAACTTTGAGCCAAATAGTCGATATCTGGGGACACCTTGGGCCGATTGGGGCACTTTTTGGCCATAGTGACCTACTTAAAGTGCACAATTCGGGGAAAGGTTTATCTCGTTATATTTGTGGATGAAAGGCGAAAGACTCAGATGGAATTTAAATCTTTTGATTATGGAAAGAAGGCGTAGCTATAGTTTGATTTCGATAATTTTCTCACTGTGACATACAGTGCGCGAAATTTGGTTGGCCGCACGCGCTTTTTGGTGGTTTAAAATAAGAGTTATTGTCAAAAGTAACTGAATTTAGAATATTTCAAAATACTTCTTTATTGGAAAAAAAGAGAAAATATTATAACATTTTAAATTTATTTCAGAAAAAAAAAGTTAAAATTTTGAAAATTCAACTTAAATATACGCGAACTTTACTTAGCCGCATTACAAAAAATTAGATAATTAAGAGGTTTTCACAAAAGTGTAGCAAATTTTCCGCTCTTAATATGAAGTTGCATCCCCATTCTTATTAATTACTTGGAAAATTCTGGCTGGGATCGAGTCAATTAACTTTTGCAATATACATATCTCTGTCCAAATCCAGCCACGATTGTAGGAATGTCAGGATAATAATATCTTCGGACATGACATGATTGAAATTAGTCGTACAGGTCCCAAGATATGAGTGTTCACCTAAATAAGGGCAATGCCACGCCCATTGTCCCATTCTGATGATGGCTCCTTTAAAGCTTTTTGTATCCTCTCGGGTGCAATATTAAGTGTGTTAGATACTTGACTCCATCATGTGTAGAAGTTCACGCAAGTGAGAAAAGTTCTCTGATCGCCATTCAATTGGGAGTGGCCAGAAACGATTCTTTTACATATGGCTCAAGCAGCTCATGACTTCCGGTCTTTGACCAAGTATCCTCTGGGTAGCCTAAGAACATCAGTTTGAAGGCGAGTCAAAGAGAGAAGGCGAAACATTCCCTACATAGTGTTGTGCGCTGGGTTTGTAACCCGCCACGTAAAAAACCCCCCATGAAAATCAACAACCAGCTTCGGATGAGAGACCCCCCTTTTGATGACGACCATGGCAAACGAAACAAGGACTACGTATTGAGGACATGCACCTGGAATGTCCGGACCCTTAATTGGGAAGGTGCCGCTGCCCAGCTGGTTGATGTCCTCGTGAATATAAAGGCCGAGATCACCGCCGTCCAGGAAATGCGATGGACGGGACAAGGACTGAGATGAGCAGGTCCTTGTGACGTTTACTACAGTGGCCATATAAAGGAGCGCAAGCTTGGGGTGGGATTCGTGATGGGAGAGAGACTCCGTCGCCGAGTACTATCGTTCACTCCGGTGAATGAACATCTAGCGACAATTTGAAGGACGATGTGACCAAAGAAGCCTTCAATGAGCGCTTGGAGCGCACCTATGAGAGCTGTCACCGCCACGATGTCAAATTCCTGCTTGGCGACTACGGTCGATAAATTCAGCCTCCACGACGAAACATCCCCAAATGGGTTGAGGCTGATCGACTTCGTCGGGCCCGAAATATGGTTATCTGTAGTGCTAGATTCCAGCGCAAGAAAATACATAGAGTTACCTGGCTGTCTCCGGATCGAAAAGCCACCAACCAGATCGATCATGCTGTGATAGACGGAAGACACGTCTCCAGTGTTTTAAATGTGCGTACGCTCCGAGGTCTTAACACCGATTTGGAACACTATTTTTTTGCAGCCAAGATTCCCACCCGCCTCTGTGCAGCAAAGAACGCACGTCAACACACACAAGAAAGGTTCGACGCCGAGAAGCTGCACTCACAACAGACAGCCGAACGATTTTCTACTCGGCTTCCACTTCTGCTCTCTGAGAGCACTCCTCAACAAATCGTTATAAGGGAACTGTGGGACGGCATTTCAAACTCCTTACGTACAGCTGCAACCGAAACCATTGGTTTTCATAAAATTCAAAAGAACAGCTGGGACGACGAGGAGTGTCGTGTTGCAGCGGAGAGAAAATAGGCTGCTTACCTCGCAACGCTACGATCGACCACAACACGTGCTTGATGGGATAGATATATAGAGATGAAGAGGGAAGCGAGACGCACTTGCAGACAGAAAAAGAAAGAGGCCGAACTGCGTGAGTATGAAGGGCTTATAAGCTGGCCGACAGGAGTAATGCTCGAAAATTTCAAAACCGGAGCATACTTAAATGATGGTTATCAGTGTGGCTTTAGACCTGCCAAATCAACAGCCGACCAGATATTCGCCATACGCCTAATTTTGGAACATACCCGTGAAAGGATAATCGACACACACCACCTCTTCGTCGATTTCAAAGTTGTTTTCGACAGCACGAAAAGGAGCTGCCCTTATGCCGCGATGTCTGACTTTAGTATCCCCGCAAAACTAATACGGCTGTCTAAACTGACGTTGAGCAACAGCAAAAGCTCCGTCAGGATCGGGAAGTACCTCTCCGAGTCGTTCGATACCAAACGAGGTTTCAGACAAGGCGACTCTTTATTATGCGACTTCTTCAAGCTGCTGCTGGAGAAAATAATTCGAGCTGCAGAGCTTAATCGAGCAGGTACAATCTTTTATAAGAGTGTACAGCGGCTGGCGTATGCCGATGATATTGATATCATCGGCCTCAACAACCGCGCCGTTAGTTCTGCTTTCTCCAGACTGGACAAGGAAGCAAAGCAAGTGAATTTGGTAGTGAACGAGGACAAGACGAAATATCTCCTGTCATCAAAAAAACAGTCGCCGCACTCGCGACTAGGCTCTCACGTCACTGTCGACAGTCATAACTTTGAAGTTGTAGATAATTGCGTATATTTAGGAACCAGTATAAGCACCACCAACAATGTCAGCCTGGAAATTTATCGCAGGATTACTCTTGCCAACAAGTGATACTTCGGACTGAGTAGGCAATTGAGAAGTAAAGTCCTTTCTCGACGAACAAAAGCCAAACTCTCTCTCGTTCTGCTATATGGTGCAGAGGCTTGGACGATGACAACAGCTGATGAATTGACGTTGCGAGTTTGCTAGAGAAAGGTTCTGCGGAGGATTTATGGTCCCTTGCGCGTTGGCCACGGCGAATATCGCATTCGATGTAATGATGAGCTGTATGAGATGCACGACGGCATTGACTTAGTTCAGCGAAATAAAAACAGCGGCTACGCTGGCTAGGTCATGTTGTCCGGATGGACGAAAACACTCCAGCTCTGAAAGTATTTGACGCTGTACCCGCCGGGGGAAGCAGAAGAAGAGGAGACCTCCACTCCGTTGGAAGGACCAAGTGGAGAAGGACCTGGCTTCGCTTGGAATATCCAATTGGCGCCACGTAGCGAAAAAAAGAAACGACTGGCGCGCTATTGTTAACTCGATTAAAATTGCGTTAGCGGTGTCTACGCCAGTAAAGAAGAGGAAGAAACAATACGGGCAGGAAAAAAAACGTTTGTTTAAAAAAGAACTGGATGGGACGAATTCTAGTAAGTGTATTCATGGAATATAAAACAAGAAAACATTTTAACATCGGTTGTATCCTTTACAAATAAATTTACACATTTGCAATCATAGCCGGTGATGTCAAAACTTAACATTAAAATAAAAACATGTGGTATTTGAACCTCCATTATTCGATGAAATCGTAAACAAATTACAATCGAATTTGGTATCTACTTGACTTACAAAATAGGTTGTCAAAAACGTCTTGCGTAGTTTTATTCGTCGCATCGGGTCATGCTATAGCTTTTTGGAAAGCTAATTTCACGCGCTGTTTCATTGTATGTCGTTTCTTTTAAGTCGTTCGTGAGTTATAGCGTCGCAAACATAAAGCAAAATAAAGAGAAAATACGGCATATTTTACAGTACTACTACGATAAAGACAAAAATGCATCTCAAGCCGCCAATAAAATTTGTGCAGTTTACGGACCCGATACAGTTTCCATTTCCACCGCACAACGATGGTTGCAACGTTTTCGTTCTGGTGTAGAGGTGGTCGAAGATGCGCCACGTTCCGGAAGGCCTGTCGTCGAAAATTGCGATAAAATCGCTGAATTGGTCGAAAGAGACCGCCATAGTAGCAGCCGTAGCATCGGTCAAGAGCTGGGGATGAGTCATCAAAAATTCATTTCAATTTCAATAAAAAAAAAATTCAATAAAAAATACCGCAAGGCTTTTTTGACAAACCATATATGTATATAATATAGATATATTATGAAGGTATCGTTCATCTTTGCTTATTGTATTCCATGGACGTATGTACATGGCTTATAAGTAGTCTGCTGTAAAATAGTATGTACAAGCGTCTATAGCAGACGTATGCACTTGTACAATTTCACAAGCATTGATCGTTATTAAATTGCAATCAAGTATCGCACATTAACCATAAATTGTAGTGTAAAGACATCCTATGCGCTCTGTTCCAATTAAATGGTTATACTACTTAGCTTATTATATTTAGTAGATTGGTTATTTTGAAAATATGGCATAACTAGTTTGTTCATTGAGATCCAGTGAAATTAAATAAATATCATTTAATGTAGACAAAATTTGAAGCTAGAAAACGTCTCTTAACTAGTATTTCCATTTTTAGGAACAAATAGCACTTCAATCACAATTTCCTCCGCCTCAACTAGTAGACGACTACATCGACATCAATTTAACTGAAAACCTTCCCAAAGCAACTAAAGCCATTTAGCACGTCATTATAACACTTAAACGATATTTCGATTTACCAAAAATATGGAAGGATTTACATATGAGCGCTATACCACTAATTAAATCATTTTGAAACTGTTGACCGAGCATACGATTTCTTTCGTAATCATCTTTTATTAAATTTATGTTGACAATTAGTAATGCTTTTATGTTGCTTATTCATCAACGATGATGGTCATTTTCACTTAGGCATCTTACTTAAATATCAATTAGTTCAACACATCAATAGCGGTAACAAATCTAATTAAGATTGAAATGAATTTATGAACTACTTAATGAAATTAAAATACTGAAATCATCTGTTTCGTGCTGTTTTGCTACCTTTTACTATATATGCATTTATAACTATGTATATGAGCAAACTTATCACTCATCATCTCACTTATACAAGCTACATACATACTATATAAAGTATGTTTATTAAGTATATACTCTTATATTGAGTTGTTTCAAACATTTACAATTTTTATTATATACTACTTAGTTTTTATATATCAAAGAAAGATAAATTAATTCAACAACTTCAGGTGTTGTAGAATTCTTTATTTTATATTCAATATATTTGTATTATTTGACGAAAGCCTAAAATGATGAAAATCAGATTTGATATCTTATTAAATCATATTGTAGGCCTTAGACCTATAATTTCTACATTTTGTTTCATATCTGAGATATTCATAATAAAACCAACCTAAATATCTCTAAGTATGAAAATTTAATGATTGCTGGACTGACTTAATTAACTTTTGGAATTTCACAAATATTAATGAAGTAAACTTACAAACTGACCGTTACTGAAAAGTTATTATATATTAACAAATTAAGGAAGGGCTGGGGTCAGGTGTCACCGAACATTTTATACTCTCACG
>NC_052499.1:40143651-40169396 GCF_016617805.1 Bactrocera tryoni
ATTACAGAGGCATATATCTAATATTATTGTATGTGAAATTAATATGTGCTGATTTAGTTTTATTTAATTTTATTCGCCATTTTGAGCTATTCATTCACATATTCTGTTTTAAAAGTGCTTAGCAATATTGCAATTGATGCAGTTTATGTTTCGCTGACAGACAAAAGTGCAGTATCATTTGCAAATGTCAGCTGTAATGCAATTGTCATTGGGTGGTGCAATAGATCGCATGTAAATAGTAGGTAAAGGATGGGTCCTAACACACTACACTGAGGGACAACTATTTCAAGATGAGAAAATATGTGCGTATAGAGACCAATTAACATAACTAATTCGGATTTAGTTTTTAGCCTAATCTTTGTATTGTTTCATATTTCTCCATTTCGTTTCATTTTCATTTCGTTGTGTTTAAAACTAAAATTTTTGCGGCGTAGTATTAAAATTCTCATTGTAAAGCACTTTTGCATCTCAACTGCATACTACCATAAATGTTTGTATTTCAAGGCAATTTTGCGTACACAAACATCCTACAGGTAAATCATTAGCAAGTGGATACAAGAACTAATTATGCACTAAAGTATTAGATAGAAGGCATTTATAATGGCTTTGACTGGTGTGTGAGCCATAAACATTTATCATATGGTCTCCTTTGCTAAAACGGAGCCTTTTACGAAAACTGGGGTATTAACGCAATTAGTTTAAGAGCTATGTACATGCAAAACCTTGGCGGAAACATACAGTCTTGACTTCATGTAAAGCGAAATTTAAAAATTCCGAAACGTGGTGTTGAAGCGACCAAAGAGGTGCTCAGCATGCGCCGGCTCCCGGCAGACGAATTAACACGCATTGAATGCAATGTCTTTACCAAAGACGCTTTGACTCCAATGGAATCCTGACGACGACCTGTTCCATTCATTGGGATTAATTGGACCCCAGTGTTCAAAAGCAAACATATTCTTTTTCAGCGACTGTGGGTGGAGAAAGGTCGATTGGGACGAAAGTCTACCAATGGCTTATCAAGCGGTGCGGCTTTAACTTTATGATCAATTTAGTAGAATTAAAAATGTGACTTTCATTCTATACAACGTTGACTTACCAAATGCTAGCTTGGAGTTACATGGATTTTGTGATGCCAACCTGCATCTGCGTAGTGTCTTGTTTAGATCGACACGCATATTCAACGTTGCGGAATAGGAGCATTTTTGTTTCAAAAACAGGACAAAAGTGAGAATTACAAACCACAGCGCTGCTACCCAAGCTTGACTTTTTGAGTACCTAAGTAACCGTATTATAAATGATTGACCTTCCAGCCCTCTATATTTGCGCACACACGTAGTCGGAACCTAGACTTCGTTCAGTATGCACGTCCTACTCTCGATACTCTCCATTATTCTCGAGAGTACAACTGGTGTTTGATGTGTTGCGTGAAGTGACAACAATAAGGTATTTTATTTAATTTTTACTAATATAAATATTAATTTAGTTAATGTATTATTTTGTTTTCGGGAAACAATATATCAAAAACGGGAAAATATTTTTTCATATTTTAGAAATTAGAGTTTTGTTATAATGTCGAAGTGCGAACAAATTAATTTTTTACAAAACTGCAGAAGTTTTCTACTTTCATCATATAAACTTAGAAACTTTTTCCCATCTTTCCCGCACAAAAAGCAAGTTGAATTATGTTGCTCACTCTTGCATAAAATGAGGTGCTGCTTTATTTATTTATTTTAATTAAATGCTGACAATCTTGCAAAAATTATTCCGGTGACAGGTAGAATATAAATACTGTAAAGGGGGCTCTATCCAGAAACTGGTGTGAAAATTGGCGTGGCTCCGCCCACTCTGCGAAATCCCATATCTCGGAGACCCGGCTGACCGATTTCGAGTGGAAATTGTAGGTATGTGATATTATTTTAATATTTCTATAACACACACATATAGAAATAACTAATATAACGCAAAATTTTTCCAAATCCAACTAAAACTGTTAAAGCCCTAGGTACCGAATAATATGGACCCCGGTACCTATAGTTGACTTTTTGACCAAAATAACGTTCAATGTGTGAGATACGAAATTGAAATCTCACACAGAAACCTTATTTGCCAATAGTATTTATTTGTATCAAAATACCTAATATAAAGATTTCACGAACTTCTAAGTCACTTTATGCTGGATATATCCGCCAATGTTTGAATCATCTCAATGAAAATTTCAGAATATTTCTTTATTCATAACAACATATCTTTGGGGCTAAAATATATATACAATTGGGCGAAAACTTCTCCCCTCCCCATTCGAACATCCACTTGGCCTTGCTCCATATGATTAATGATTCATACGTGGGGTACCTTAATGAGAACCCAAGGAACATTTTTTGAGTATGTGGGATGAGCAAAAATACATAAAATCTGGTCGATACCCTTACTCAAATATATTCGAGGGGCCAGTAGGGTAATCTTTTTTTTTCAATTTCGACGTTCGGAGCAGTTTTTCAATTACATCAAACATTAAACGCGTTCTTTTCAAAACACACTTTTAAACTGGCAGACATAATTCCGGTCCGAACTGCTCCTTCCATTTACTAAATTTTTTTCAAATGTTCACAAACGCCTGGCTATCGTCTCTCTACTAGACTCATAATTTTTATAATTTATTGACAACTAGCTGACCCGGCAGTCGTTGTCCCAGCTCTGGAAATTATGTGTTTTGAAATGGAAAAGAAAGTTGAATTTATGTTATTATTTGAAAATCATTCATTTTCGATTTTTTCTCCAAATTTTTCAATGTGACGAAGCTTGATAAACAATATTTTTTTTCACCGTATCATTTACAGTACCCAATGACTCAAAATGAAGTTGAAATGCGTACATTATCCAATATGAACCGAAGGTCGTTTTTTCGGTGGATTGTGTAAATTCATCGAAAGGCGTTATTTAAGAACACTCCTGATGTCAATCTACTAGTTGGCTGGTTTCGTAATTTTGTTGCTGGCGGTGTTTCCACTGGCTGCACTATATTCTCTGGGTTGAAGTACACTCTTTGGCCATTCTCCAAATTAACTGCGAGACGCACAACAGTCGAAAAACGTTCATGATTTGCAAAAGTAAATATCCTACAAAGCGCTTTATTGCAGTTCGACCGTATCGTTCAAGACCAATAACCGCCATGTTGCATCCTTTATTTGGTCGATTTCACCAAACTACAATATCAAACATTGACATGAGATTTGAATGTGAATTAGACAACAGTGGAGAATATAGTACGATCCATATTTTGTCAACTTCGATATTCACTACTCTAAGTTGTATGGTCGTCTGATGAGCTACGACGATAGAGTGGATCCATCATTTCCAGTTTGCGATTTCGAAAGAAAAGCAAGTGGATAGTGTTTCGTGGGGTGTCCGCAAGGTCCATGAACCATATTGGTTTTCATCACTTCGTTTAATATTGGATCTTTCTCTGCATCAGGAATTTCCGCAGAAATGATTTCATCAATTTGATCTGGTGGAACCACTATCCACCATCCCAAGAAACACATCGTAACTGTTGTTTGAAAAGTCGTGCTGTGATAACGTTAATATCGTTTGCTGATTGACCCCGATCCATAATTCCACACGTACATATGTCATCGCATCCTGGGAGTACTCGTTCATGAGACTTGGCGTTGATGGCAAAAAGAACATCGACCGATATCAGTGGGACCTCTTCGTAGCTTCGTAACAAATTTCAATCTGTAATTGATCACTTCGTTTGAAACACACATAAAGTTTTCACTGAATAGTTTTCAAATTTTTTAAATAGCCGAAATAAAAGAGCCAGCGACCGAAATTGAACGATTCAAATAATTTACACATCAAAAAATTCCACGATATACCTCATGATACATATGTGAAAAAAGCTCTATTGTAGAATAAAAATTTCTATGAAAAACAATGACAAACAAGTAAGGAAGAGCTAAGTTCGGGTGTCACCGAACATTTTATACTCTCGCATGGTAAAGTGATAATCGAGATTTCATTATCCGTCATTTACATATTTTTTAAATACCGTATTTGTGTAAAGTTTTATTCCGCTATCATCATTGGTTCCTAATGTATATATATTATACAGAGAAGGCATCAGATGAAATTCAAAATAGCGTTATATTGGAAGAAGGCGTAGTTGTAAACCGATTTCACCCATATTTCTTACATGTCATCAGGATGCTAAGTAAATATTATATACCGAATTTCATTGAAATCGGTATAGTAGTTCCTGAGATAAGGTTTTTGGTCCATGAGTGGGCGACGCCACGCCTATTTTCAATTTTTAAAAAAATCCTGGGTGCAGCTTCATTCTACCATTTCTTCCATAAAATTTAGTGTTTCTGACTTTTTTTGTTAGTCCGTTAACGCACTTTTAGTGATTTTCAACATAACCTTTGTATGGGAGGTGGGCGTGGTTATTATCCGATTTCTTCCATTTTTGAACTGTATATGGAAATGCCTGAAAAAAACGACTCTGTAGAGTTTGGTTGACATACCTATAGTAGTTTCCGAGATACGTACAAAAAACTTAGTAAGGGGCGGGGCCACGCCCACTTTTCCAAAAAAATTACGTCCAAATATGCCCCTCCCTAATGCGATCCTTTGTGCCAAATTTCACTTCAATATCTTTATTTATGGCTTAGTTATGATACTTTATAGGTTTTCGGTTTTCGCCATTTTGTGGGCGTGGCAGTGGGCCGACTTTGCCCATCTTCGAACTTAACCTTCTTATGGAGCCAAGGAATACGTGTACCAAGTTTCATCATGATATCTCAATTTCTACTCAAGTTACAGCTTGCACGGACGAACAGACGGACGGACGGATGGACGGACAGACAGACATCTGGATTTCAACTCTACTCGTCACCCTGATCACTTTGGTATATATAACCCTATATCTGAGTCTTTTAGTTTTAGGACTTACAAACAACCGTTATGTGAATTAAAACCATAATACTCTCCTTAGCAACATTGTTGCGAGAGTATAAAAATGTCAAAAAACTGGCCAGATTGCCCTACCTACCCCTTCAATATAAAATTTTCAGTTGCACCCGAACTTAGCCCTTCCTTACTTGCTTTATTTTTAATATATTGCATTATATTATTACTACGCATATTCTTCATTTTCATTCATAAAATAACTTTAAATACTTTTGTCCGGTTTTGAAACCAAATGCTCCTATTTGTGTTGCTCTGTTCGAAATGGAGGGTTGCCCCATTAAAACGGTCACAGGTCTTTAAACCACAAACAACTTGGTAGAAATACGTGCAGCTGCGCTTTTGGCTCGCCAAGTAATTCACTCTATACAATTTACGATACGGTTTTATGATGGATTGAAGGAGGGGCCTTCGCGTTTTAATATTTTTGTTGCCAATCGGATTACAAGTATACAATATTAACAAATGACATTAAGCGACGGTATGTACAATAATAACATCTGAACCCTTGCAGGCTTATAATCGAAATTTGGGATCCCTATTTCTGCTTGATTTTTAATATAAAGTGCCTAAATATATAGTATTCAAGTGATGCAAATTTACCAGAACGGCGGATGAATTAATTACTTTCATCAACTTCGGTAACTGACATTTCGCTTTATTGTAAATATATAACTTACTTTTACAGTAATACAGCCAATATATGGTTACTTAAACATGATCGTCAAAAGAACACTCTGGCATTCTCGATACAACACACATTCAACAAGGAACCCGGCATTTACTTCGCATGGTGCAATAGTGGATTTTTCGTTCGAATACGAAGATCTTTTAAACAGACCTCTTATTTGCACTTCAAGCAAACTGGCGTCTTTATCACATTCTTTTATACTCACTTGGACTTAATTGAAGAAATTCATTGGATTTAGATAAAGAGGTATTGGATCGATCACGACACGAAACAAAAATTGCTTTTTTATGAATTTATCGAATAAAAAGTGGCGACATAAAGGTTCATGCAACAATTTTCAAAAATTGCTATATAGAGTATATAGTGTATAAGGAAAGTAACAAAGCAGAACAAAAAGGTAATAGTATTCTTTAATTCATTTTATACATACAACCCACCTAAAGCCGTGCGATAAATGCGGCGTTACAGAATGTCATCTATTTACCGGAGTGACAAGTGTGACATTACAAAATACTCTTGCTTCCTTGCACACGCCATTTATATAACCAAACGCAAGGAAGAACCAAGTTCGGGCATCACCGAACATATCATATCTCTCACAATCCTGCCAAGAAATTACTGCTACCTTCAGTCACATAAGGTATAGGGTTTAGAAAAAATGTTCACCAGATTTTATTAATTTAAAGCACAAATTATGCACCGTTGTATGAAAAACTGCACTCTCAATCTTATTAAGACAACTCCACATATTAATTGCTATATGCGGTATAAAATACTGTCAGTCTAGAGATTCAGCTGTAGGTAATTAGGTCAAAAAAAAATTCGGTATTTAGAGGCTTGGAACAGGTTTTGTTGGACTTAGGCAATTTTTTACCATAAGATGGCATTCCTCCCAGCATTATTGGAGCATAGTTTATTCCGTTATAACAATTGCTGCTTCATTTGTACACTGGAAAAAAGAACACATCAGATGGAATGTAAAATAAAAAAAGGAGTGATCCGGGTGGTCTGATTTCTACCCATTTTCACACTGTTGGTTAGATTTGCTCAAAGAGGGCGGGTCTCGATGTATGTATTTTTCACCAAAATGTGGGCGGTGCAAAGCCCATCGCCCAATTTTCGCACTGGCCCCAACGGAGCGTTCTCATACCATACCGCATCAAGATTTCTTAATTTTTAAAGCAAGCTGTAACCTTGCGAAGCGGACGGATAACCGGACAGAAAGACAGTCGCCCGAAATTCAACTTTTTCTAATAAGTTTCTTAATAATTTGTACACTAAATAAAACATAACTATTCATCTATCTCGATTATTTTTGGGTGATACATATAACCGTTAGGTGAAATGTTCCTATTGTAATCCAGTAGCAAACCTGTCGCAAGAGTATAAATATATTTTGTTTTGTTAGTTAATTTGATCAACTTCTCTTGTTAGCTTAAAGCTATTTCTACGCACAAAGTAAATAAAAATCTAAATGATGTAAAATTAAGAGTATTTCAGTTTTAGAGATTTAAACATGAGATTATCGACAATCAAACTACAAAACAATAACATTAACATAACATAATTACTTTCATTTGTATACTGACCAAAAAAATATTGTGAAAGTTAACGTATGAATATTTGGTTTACACATCCTAGTTCTCTGCCACCCATATAAGCCCTTTCACAGCTGGTCCTAATAACCGTTTAAATAGTTTTCACTAAATACAATAAAGGTTCCGTTTTGTAGGAAAAAAAGTTCATACGTTTTGGTTAAGTATGGTTCTGTGACTTAAAAAAATCAGCTCTCTTTAATGATGGCATGCGTTTGTTAGTCGATAACCG
This sequence comes from Bactrocera tryoni, assembly GCF_016617805.1. Lineage (NCBI taxonomy): Eukaryota > Metazoa > Arthropoda > Insecta > Diptera > Tephritidae > Bactrocera > Bactrocera tryoni. Next base: position 40,151,138 of record NC_052499.1, read on the forward strand.
CTGGCCAACATATTCTCAGTAAAAACAACTGAACGATGAAATTCAAAATAAGTCATGACTATTTCGAATCCTTATTCAACTTTCATTAAACTAAGTTTGCTAACATAGTTGCATAGTTAATATTATTCAAACATTCGTGTAAAATAAGGGCTGCCCACGAAATTATTTGTTGATAAATAAATGACTACGTTTTAGTACTGTTACGTAATTTACTAAAGGATTTGTGCCATGTGACGTTACGTCAACGAAAACAATACTTCACTAGTACGACCCTAAATACATAACTGACCATAATTGGTTAGTCAACATCTTTAGCAGGTGACTAAATGATATTTGTGCTTTCTCAAGTTGAGAGTTTACTGAAAGACGATTTAATAACGCCTAACTATTATAAAACCCTTTCCGTTTTATCTCCCAAAAGGGATTAAATTTCGCTCATATAGTCGGCTGCAGGCCTAAAAAGCCTTTTTTCTAACCGTGCAGTTATAAAGAAAATGTAAGGAAAGCTAAGTTTGGGTGCAACCGAACATTTTATACTCTTGCAAATTGCAAGAATCAAACCCAAGAAAATTCTTTAAGGTGTTAAACCAATTATATAGAATAAAGTCAGCCAGATAACAAGGGGGGGCACAAGGGGCAAAAATTCAATATTTGTGGAACGGTATGAATGAATAAAATTTTTTTGCAGATTATTAAAGGTGAATATTTTCCGCGTTGTGTCACATACTCTTTTTTTTTTTGTAGCGTGAAGAACACATAAAAAATTTAATTTGTTTTAATAATATAAAAATGAGCCAGGAAAAAATATTTATAATATAGCACGAAAGATGTTCGTTTGACTTCATAAAATTTCACCTAATTATCTAAAACAGTTTATGAGAAAATAATTTTTCAATTTTATCGTCCTCTAAATTTCAACCTTCAATAACTTTATATATATATATATCAAGGGGTATGCGTCTGGTCCCCCTCCTAATGAACTGTTAATTTTCAAAATCGGTGATTTTGCGAAATTTCCCTAGATCACTTGACGTGGTTTCACTCACCTCTTTCATTAAATAGTTTACAAATAAGTTAGGGCTATCCTTATCTTTAAATAGTACATAAAGTGTAATTATTTTTTCAAAATTAGCTAAAGCTAAAACTGAAATTGGGGAGTTTCATTGTAATTTTACTTAAATAATTTCGTTTTATTCGACACATTGTAATGTCATAAGCTGAATGGGCGCTTCATCTAATATCGGATAATTTGATGTGTTTAATTTCAAAAGGTTCAATACTTCTATCATTATTTATATCAAAAAGCGTAATTATAATTTATCTATAGTATAGGAACAATTTGGTGCTTTCAAAAACCCACTCGCACTTAAAGCGTTTCAACGAAATAAATTTAGGCAGTGGTGTTAGCAACGCATATTTTGGTAAAACGGCTTATTATTTTTATACTCTCGCAACAATGTTGCTAACGAGAGTATTATAGTTTTGTTCACATAACGGTTGTTTGTAAGTCCTAAAACTAAAAGAGTTAGATATAGGGTTATATATACCAAAGTGATCAGGGTGACGAGTAGAGTTGAAATCCCGATTTCTGTCTGTCCGTTCGTCCGTCTGTCCGTCCGTCCGTCCGTGCAAGCTGTAACTTGAGTAAAATTGAGATATCATGATGAAACTTAGTACAGGAATTTCTTTGCTCCATAAGAAGGTTAGGTTCGAAGATGGGAAAATTCGGCCCACTGCCATGCCCACAAAATGGCGAAAACCGAAAACCTATAAAGTGTCATAACTAAGCCATAAATAAAGATATTAAAATGAAATTTGGCACAAAGGATCGCATTAGGGAGGGGCATATTTGGACGTAATTTTTTTGGAAAAGTGGGCGTGGCCCCGCCCCCTACTAAGTTTTTTATACATATCTCGGAAACTACTATAGCTATGTCAACCAAACTCTATAGAGTCGTTTCCTTCAGGCATTTCCATATACAGTTCAAAAATGGAAGAAATCGGATAATAACCACGCCCACCTCCCATACAAAGGTTATGTTGAAAATCACTAAAAGTGCGTTAACCGACTAACAAAAAACGTCAGAAACACTAATTTTACGGAAGAAATTGCAGAAGGAAGCTGCACCCAGGCTTTTTTTTAATTGAAAATGGGTGTGGCCTCTCCCACTTATGGACCAAAAACCATATCTCAGGAACTACTAGACCGATTTCAATGAAATTCGGTATATAATATTTTCTGAACACCCTGATGACATGTACGAAATATGGGTGAAATCGGTTCGCAACCACGCCTTCTTCCAATATAAAGCTATTTTGAATTCCATCTGATGCCTTCTCTGTATAATAAGAGTATAAACATTAGGAACCAATGATGATAGCGGAATAAAACTTTACAAAAATACGGTATTTGAAAAATATGTAAATGACGTATTATGAAATCTCGATTATCACTTTACCATGCGAGAGTATAAAATGTTCGGTGACACCCGAACTTAGCCTTTCCTTACTTGTTATTATTTGGTATTATGTTTGCGAAATAGTCAACATTGTTTTCGTATTGCGTGGGCTCACCGTGGCGTATGAGTAATGTGATTTTGAGCATACTCATGGTACAACTTTCTTGTGTCACTATCAACTTAGCAACAATAAATGAACAATATGTTACCACTTAGTCACATGAACGCAGTGTTTAACTGGTATACTCAGAGCCGAATGTTTGTGATCGGTATAAAAAAGGACCATTAGTTTACAATATATCATGGGTGGAAATATGTGAAATCACCTGAAGATGGGTGGCGCAATTCCCATTGCCAAATTTGTATACCAATAAGAAAGTCATGTCATAAATTAAAAATGAGTTCATGCAAGCGAGTAGAAATTTAATAAATACACTCGTGGCCACGCAAAGCTTACCGCCATACTTTTTTTCGGACTTTTCGTTAATTCGGGATTTTCTTTAAGTGTTTCAATTAAAGAATTAATTTCATAAATAAATATATAAAGTAAACGAAACTTAATTAAAAAATTAAAAATATCAGTTCTTCAACGCAAATCAGTCTCATACTATTAGCGCTCATTTTGTAAAACTTTTGTTTTAAATTTTAAATATTTCTGATAAATAATATGTCGTTAACTTATTTCTAAATAAAAAATTTTAATACCGCAAAAAGTACCGTTATAAAGTGTTGTCAAATATAGACAACACTTGAAAATTTTAGGTGGTAAGGTTTGAGTGGCCAGGAGTGTATAAACAAGAAATCACATTACGTTTTCAAAGTGAATATAAAATTTGTCTTTTTTATTAATTTTTTCTTGTTTGCAATATATGGCTGTCACAGCTACTTAAGTGCAAAGCAGACTTTATCTCAACGAGAAATATAAAACATAAACATTTATAAGCGCTGGCACACATACATAAGATTCTGTGAGAACTTTCCAATGGAATTGAGGTGAGAGAGGCAACATGTGTTACCAACAGTTTCACCTCTGCTATCATTAAAAAGAAAAGCGCGCTGGGCAATAAAAATTTTATTATTCCGACAAATTTTCCTATCGACAAAATTTACTACGTCGCTTATTTCTCATAAATGTATACTCTATATGAGAATGTAAATGTACTTACATCTTTTTGTTCTATTAAAAAAAATATGTGCATGTGGAACAAAGCCGACAGTTTAGAAAGTTGCAAGCCGCTTAAATTTTGTAAATAAAGAAATCAAATTATTAAAGAAGTTCCCAGAAGTGTTGTATACGGTCTACCCACATGAATGACGTGATGTTAAAATGAAGTAAAACATTAAAATTGTATAGAAATAGCTACCGGTTTTCCAATTTTATACCATATATGATTTGAACAAAATGTCGGCAAAATGACAACCATGGCTCCGTTTGCATATCTTCACCTGTTTATGTTAAGATCGAATGTTGTCTTCCAGCTACTTGAGCGTTGCTGATTGATTGACGTAAACCTCTTATCTAACATATCCCAGAGTTTTCTTTTTTAATCTGGTTTCGTTAAATCACATTATCTGTGCAGCCATTTGACTAAGCCAATTCTCGATACCAAACGAGGTTTCAAACAAGGCGACTTCCTTTCGTGCGACTTCTTCAATCTCCTCCTGGAGAAAATAATTAGAGCTGCAGAACTAATTAGGGAAGGTACCATTTTCTATAAGAGTGTAGAACTGCTGGCGTACGCCGCTGATATCGATATCATTGACCTCAACAACCGCGCTGTTAGTTCTGCTTTCTCCAGAGTGAATAGTGAAATAAATGGGTCTGGTAGTGAGCCAGGGCAAAACGAAATATCTCCTGTCATCAAACAAACAGTCGTTGTACTCGCGACTAGGCTTCCACGCCACTGTTGACAGTCACAACTTCGAAGTGCTAGATAATTTCGTCTACCTTGGAACCAGTATTAACAGCAACAATTATGTCAGCCTCGAAATCCAACTCAGAATAACTCTTGCCAGCAGTTGCTATTTTGGACTAAGTAGGCAATTGAGCAGTAAAGTCCTCTCTAGACAAACAAAACCAAACTCTATAAGGCTCTCATTATTCCCGTCCTGCGAAAGATTTATGGTTCTTTGCGCGTTGACCACGGCGAATATCGCATTCGATGAACCGACGAGCTGTATGAGATATACGACGTCATTGACATATGTAGTTCAACGAATAACCGAATGGACGAAAACACTCCAGCTCTGAAAGTTACACAGGGAGAAGCAAAGAAAGAGGAAGATCTCCACTCCGTTGGATAGACCAGGTGGAGAAGGACCTGGCTTTACTTGGAATCTCTAATTTGGGTCACACAGGAAAAAGGAGAAAAGACTGGCCCGCTGTTGTTAAGTCGGCTATAACCGCGTAAGCGATGTCAATGCCAATATAAAAGATGAAGAATTCTCGAAAATTATGAGTCGCCAAAATACGCATGCAATGTCTCCATGGTTAGACGTGAAACATAGGGAGAGAGGGTTTCATAGGAGCCCTTGTAAAAATTGAAATAAAATAATTTCACCAAATCGTATATTCCATTCATGTAAATCACTCGATACTTCATAGGATGAAGATTTGTAGACAATAAGAACGCTGGAGTGCAGCGTCTGGACTTCTGCAAGCGTGCTTATGGGGGCGATGTAAAAGAAATCAAGTTCCATACATAATGGCATCAAATATGCTTTCACAGAAATAAAAAATTTCATTGATATCCCGAATCGTTTTTGTTTTATAAAAAAAAAAACTTTTGTAGCGCAGTTATGGAAAAACCCGCTCTTAAAGCTGAGGCCACTGACTCCGAATTACGGTAGTAAAGTATATCCGTACTAATTACGACTCGTTAATGGATCGTATATCTTTGCACGAAGAAATAGCAAATTTTACTGAAGGAAAATGTCAAAAGAGTGGGGAAAAATATGACGTCGTTTGCTGTCCCCATCGGTTTACTTTTGTATAAGTCTTATTGAAAAACCCAATACAAGTACTTTAATCTCGATATGAGCGAAATGAATTCATTTTTCGCGGTAAACCAAATTAATCATTATTTTTACCGCTAGAACTATTTTAAAAATTTAACATTTATTATTAACAATTTCGTGTGGCCCGCCCCTGATGGAATATCTGTAATTTTGACAAATATCTAGCTTACTTTTTTTTGCATTTAGTTATTTGTTTTTGTTTTTATCTAAAATTTCCGATCCTTCTATACCAAATGCTTTCCCATCTTTTTCTATTCGGCTTCTGTTATTGCAAATGTTCCACCCCCTTCAACAAATAAAATTATTCTACATTTTCTTTAAAGATTTTATATTGTTTACCATGGCTTTGGAGAATCTACTTGTTGTTTGTATTTTTGTACTGAAGCAAAAGTCTTAGACATTTTTGTACGTGTGCTTCGGTTGTTGATTTCTTGGACAAGTTTTCAAGTTTATTGCAACCTTAGAGTAAATTCCACTTAAGTGGTTTGCGGACTTATGCTGGCATTTTTATGTTTGTAACATTGTTTTGAGAGCAAGATTCTACACTCTGCGAGCTAGTTTAAACTAGAAATTTTAAAGCAAGAGTTAAATGTTCCCAGTAAATTTAACAATCGCTATAAGATGAATTGTTAACTACATTTATTAATTTGCTTCTTGTAAACTATTTAATTTAAATAAATATAACTCTAAATATTTATTTCTCTAATGACACTGGTAAACAAAATTCCACTTGTCTTTTGTGACATGAAGAGAACAAAGTGTTTATTAAGTAAAAATTGCCACAAATGCAGAAAATAGCTACAGATTTCTTCTATAACCTATAGTTTTTTGGCTATGAGGATTTTTGTAAAAAAAAACAGCAATAGATATATTATTTTATTAACCCAAGAGTCACTTAAAATGTTACTGTCAATGTTTCCGACGATATTTTGTTTTTGGTGTATCCTTAAATCCAGATAGGAGTCCAGAAAGCGTATTTTAAGGGACATGCTGCAACCCATTTTTTATAAGCAGAAAGTAGTTCAGTCACGAGATCTTTGTAATTGTCAGCTTTCACATTTCCAAGAAAGTTTTTAACAACGCTTTTAAAGGAACTCCACGCTCGTATTTCAGTTTCATTGAGCATTTCCTTAGATATATTATCTTTCATTAGATCTCTTATTTGCTGACCCAAAAAGATGCCCTCCTTAATTTTTGCTTCACTGACTCTTGGAAATTTTTGTTTCAGATACTCGTACAAGAACCCTCTTCCAATTCTGTCCATTGCCTTAACAAATGTCTTCATTAAACTCAATTTAGTACAGGCTCACTGGCAACGTCGTAATAACGATTTGTTGGCGTGGCAGTGGTTCGATTATGCCCATCTACGAACTCATAATTTTTTTGTACTAAGTAACCCACATACCAAGTTTAATAGAGATATCTCAATTTTTACTCAAGTTGCAGCCTGCATCGACGGACGGACGAACAGACTGACAGTCAACCGGATTTCAACTTTTCTCGTCACCCTTATCATTTATATATGTATAACCCTATATCTACCTTATTTAGTTTTCGGTGATACGTACAACCGTTTGGTGAACAAAACTATAATACTCTATAGCAACTAATTGGAAGAGCATGAAAATAATACAAAAGTTCTCAACTTTCCGATATTCCAACAAAATTTTTCGGATATTCGTTTGTTTCTTTTTGAAATTGTGCGAAACCAGACCATATACGCGCCTACGTCCCATTTATCACAATTTTGAATTATACATTACAGTACATAAGCCAAAGACGGAGTCAAAATAAAACTCTCCACAAACAGTGTCTTCAAGATAGTTTGCTTCACGTCTAAAAATTTTCGATATTGGAACATTACTTTCTGAGTTCCTTGATACGGAGTACTCCTATACGAATCTAAGTACTGTTTATCAAAAATAACAATCCAATTGAGAGATTTATTACTGAAATTCCTTAAGAATATTTTGTGATAACAGTACGCCCATTGTCAAAACAGGGAATAATCGGAATAATACCTAATATAAAATGAGAGATCATGTTTTTCTCATAACAGTGTTACTTTGTGCCCAAAATAGAAAAAATTGAGCGAAAACTTGGCCTAGCCACTACATAACTAATATCATGATTTTGAAGAACCGGCTGACTCTATATGATTGGTTTTACATTTTTACGTAGCGAAGCACGTAGCGGGACGCTAGTGTTTATATAAAATTGTTTAGATTCCGATCCACTGTTTGACGTTTTACATCTCAAGGTAAGATTGCAACTTGTCTACAAGTTCAGTTTTATCCGAACTTATCCCTTTCTTACTTGTTAATAATGATTTAAACATATTCGAATGTTGTAAAATTATTTCAACTCGAATGTCTATTTTGATCCGATTTGTGCAAATGGAATTTCAAATTAAATGAGCAGAATAGTTTCGAGATTTTATTAGATAAAATTTTGTATGCAAAAATGAGCTTTTCCCTCTTCTCCGCAAAACAATTACCATATGAAAACACTAAAGCTTGCTAGTAAATTTGGAATTGTTACATCCGATCAGCATTGACAGCTTTGACGTGCATTAAGGTCATCGTGAATGCATTTTATAGTCCGCAATTACTGCAAAACTCAACAACCCGCAAAATAGAAGTGAGTTATTATGTTAAATCACCAATTGTGAGTTTTTGTGTAATTTTGTTATTATTGCACTGCAATAACAATAAAATTACGCATAGCATATGTAGGTATACAAAGTTGTATATAATGACAAATTTACTTGACACCAATTAAATATCATCTATTTTTATAGACAATCAGTTGTAAATTAAATTTTTTAGTTAATAAACATTAAGTGTTGTTGCCAATCTAAACATATTCTCATTGACTCCTTGAACACATTTCGTAGTTTAAGGAAGATCGAAAGTTTATAGTCTAGTGAGTATAGCTTTAATGTTATTTTATAGTGTTTGCATAAATTTTGATTTCGTTTGGTGAAACCGATCATTCTATACTATTGCAATTTGCAAGGATTAAAGGCAGGGAAACGTATTCACGCTCTTTCAATTTTATTGAAATAACTCACATACGTATTTTCCGATATTTGCGGAGTCAGCTAGAATTTCGAACATCTTTTTATTATTACATTACAATGAATCAGGTGGAACTTAAAATTGGGTTATAGATCTTGAGATATGGATATTCACCGAAATAGCAGTGCTACACCCATCGACCATTTTTCACCTATGCTCCAATACTTGCCTCTGCAGTATTTGATTATTGATTTATCGAGCTTCTAGCTGTTTGTAACGGAACCGTTATATAGGGAGTGCGCGGGATTATCACCCCGTTTCACTTATTTTTGCACTGTCGGTAGGGGTTGTCTTAGAATTTATCCTATGCGAATTACTATCTTGTACCTTAAGTGGTCATCTGGAATTCAGCTCGTCTCGCCATTCTGATCATTTCTTTATACATATATAATGATATATCTATTCTGTTCAACATGTCACGAAATGTGTTTATTAGTTTTTAGTATGAAAAGTATAGTAATTAAGAACAGTGTTACCAACTTAGCAAAAGACTTTTCTTTTCCTTTACTTGTTTGTTCTTAGCAAAAGAAAGTTTTTTGAAATATTATTTACCCAAGGAATTTAATGACAATTTCAGGGTGCAGAACGCAAATAGTACATACTTTTCTATAGTATTTAAGTACATTTTCTTAAATATATATTATTATTCAAAGTAAAGTGAATTGACCATATTTTATAGCACATTTCTTTATACGCTTATGTACGTTATAGTATATTACTCAATTACGAGCTACAGCTCGTCTCTTTTTCAGACTGCTCAAACTGTTTAATATCCTTACACTCATTTGCAACTTCATATACGAATTTTCCCCTCATTTCATTCACATATTTTTCAGATAGCAAATATTGTAATATTGTATTTATAAATAACAATATGTGCGGTTGCATCTGTTGGGACTAAATCATGACTGGTTGATAGTATTTATTTGCAAATCATATTCCTTCTGACCCTTGGCTGCTGTGACAAAAGAATTTCCGTATCCAACAGAGCATTCGTCATACTTGTATAATGTAACTATTTTCTATGTTGTGCCCAAAATATGCAATAAAAATGTGACTGAAATACATTATCTTACAATGCTCTGCGAAATTCATTTGTACTTGATTAAACGAGTCTCGTCTCTTGATTTGATTGAACTGTGAAAATTTTACGTTAAACGTCTTATTCGTGTATTAATCTAGAATCTATTTACGTTATTCTCTAATGATTTGGTTATAATTTGGATGTACTTCTCATATATCACAATTTCAAATTCCATGTGATCCCTTCACTTCACAGTGTAGAAATCAAGCACTAAGTATGTCAGAGATATTTAATTTTACCCGCGAGATGGGAAAATAGGGATTTAATGGAACCTGAGTCAAAATTGAACAATAAGCATGGCACCGCCTTCCTTTTGGCGAAAACACATATCTCGATATATGTGCAACCAATAAAATCGGTTAAAACTCCCCTCAGGCAACATATAACTAAAAGGCGTTATGTACCCAAAGGTACTTCTTTGCCTTTAAGCCTTGCAAGTTGCAAGAATATGAAATGCTCGGATATACCCGAACTTTGCTCTTCCTTACTTGTTCGGAATAGTTTTTGTTTGATGGACTACCGATGATCACATTTTCGGCATATTTTACTGTTTACTATCAAAGTAGTAAATTGCAGTTCTAGCAAGTCGATAATTATGTGATATGTCTTGAGAAGTTCTTCAGAGAGCTAGGCTGTTACCTTTTACTTCTGGCATTAAAATTGTGCCTCAGAAATTATTTGGAAATAATTTTGTTAATGTAGCATATCTCGATTGACATAAGATCTGTTAGAATAACATAAATCATTATTAAACTTATTTTTTTTTGGCTTAAGGATACATGGACTACTACACTATGGAAATCACAACAAGATACTATCATATATTGCATTATATGACCTGTCTAAACTTATTTAACCATTTTCTGGGTGACTCACAGCGGAAGTACTAAATTCTGAACTGAGAAAGAGTCGAAGTCTTGAGTACAGTATGAGACATATGTATATGCCCGCAGAGATATCGAATAAATGGGGCGTTCGATAGTCGCAAGCGGCATTGTGTCTATATGTTTTTCGCAGTTCGTGGTGTCACCTAGCGTCAGTTGACCCCACGAACCACAAAAAACATATAGACATGATGCCCCTTGCGACTATCGAATGCCCCATAGGTTCGATATCTCTGCGGGCATATATACTAGTCAGAAAAAGTTTGCGTACACAGTCAGCTATGACTTTGTAATGTCCATTTTTATACTCTCGCAACAAAATTGCTAAGGAGAGTATTATAGTTTTGTTCACATAACGGTTGTTTGTAAGTCCTAAAACTAAAAGAGTCAGATAAAGGGTTATATATACCAAAGTGATCAGGGTGACGAGTAGAGTTGAAATCCGGATGTCTGTCTGTCTGTACGTCCGTCCGTCCGTGCAAGCTGTAACTTGAGTAAAAATTGAGATATCATGATGAAACTTGGGACACGTATTCCTTGGCTCCATAAGAAGGTTAAGTTCGAAGATGGGCAAAATCGGCCCACTGCCACTCCCACAAAATGGCGGAAACCAAAAAACCTATAAAGTGTCACAACTAAGCCATAAATAAAGATATTAAAATGAAATTTGGCACAAAGGATCGCATTAGTGGTCCCGTCCCTACTAAGTGTTTTGTACATATCTCGGAAACTACTATAGCTATGTCAACCAAACTCTATAGAGTCGTTTTCTTCAGGCATTTCCATATATGTACAGTTCAAAAATGGAAAAAAATCGGATAATAATCACGCCCACCTCCCATACAAAGGTTATGTTGAAAATCACTAAAAGTGCGTTAACCGACTAACAAAAAACGTCTGAAACACTAAATTTTACTGGGGAAATGGCAGAAGTAAGCTGCACCCAGGCTTTTTTTGAAATTGAAAATGGGTGTGGCGTCGCCCACTTATGGACCAAAACCATATCTCAGGAACTATTAGACCGATTTCAATGAAATTCGGAATATAACGAAACGGTAAAAAAAAGTATTTATTTAAGCGTAATTGATGTTTTTACGATAATTTTGATAAAAACTTGACACATTGAATAAATGGATGGTAAAAGGAAAACAACTAGTTCTGGTAAAAGAGAAATAATCGCTAAATTATGGAAAGAAGGCAAAACTTTGCGATAAATCGGCACAACTGTAGGTAGAACTCGCTCTTCTATTCAGAGAGTGATTTGTAATTATAAATCAAGAGGTTCCACAGTTGCTAAGCATTGTTTTGGACGTCCTTCTAAGCTCAGTTACCGAGAAGAGCGGTACATTGATAAAGAAGTACAGCAAAATCCTCAACTTAAGGCTTTCCGAATAACGAAAGATGTCAAAAAAAGGTTTAGTAAATCTATCTGCAGCGTAACTGTATTTAAAATTCTAAAAAAAGCGGATATCGTAGTCGAGTTGTACGACAAAACCGAGTTTAAACAAAACCGGTTTAACAGCTTAGCGAAGGTCTATCATATTTGAGATCTACATTTCAGAGTCGACCGTGGCGTAGTGGTTAAGCTGGTAGGTCACTTGCGCAGCCTAGGGTTCGAACCCGGCCGAATATTTTTTTTCTACAAAATGTGAATAAAAATCGGGAACATTTCCCGACAGAGCCGGGAAAATTTCTGTGCCTGATTTCCAGGCGTTTCCGGACCAGCTGTTATCGTCGGGAATCGCCGGGTTCCCAAGACGAGGGTGGTGTTCCGTAACAAACTTCAGGAATCTTTATATAGAATGAGACTTTTGAAAAAAAAGTCGAATAAGTTGCAAAATTTCAAAAAACCGTTTTTTTCGAATACTGTGCAGTTTTGCTTAGCAGCTTCACTTTAAAAAAATATAAATGTCATTTCATATTAAATTTACTACCAAGGATTTGAATATTTGGAGAATATGATTAGTGAAAGTTTTTTCTGGCATTTTTGGGAGTATAAAAAGCAACAAGTATATTATTATTTTCAGTACGATACAATATTGGTATTTTTCTTCTTTATTCAATTGGTAACTTGATTTTATATTCATAATTCCTATCTTGCAGTCATCTCGACAAAAGGCCATCTCGGCCTACTTTGCACCTGCGAAAAAAGAAAACTAGATGAAGATTTTGTGACAGTACATCGAGAAGAAAATGAGGTTCCTCGTGCAGTGACGCACAGTCCACCTAAACATAATGAAGGCATTGACAATTCGGTCAGCGGAACACCATCTTCGTCTAAAAACTCCGACATTGCGCAAGTTTCTACCATTGCTGTAAACATTTCCAATGATGTTGGTAATATCGTGGGACAAAAAATTTACGATCACGTAAAACAAATTGTGCTTGAAAATCCTTGGACTCCTCCAAAAAATTATACTTTCCCATTTTCGTCGGGAGTTGTTTCTGCCAAAGAAATAAAACACTACGTCTCTTCCAAACACTTGGATTCTCATGCAGAATGGCTCGTACTATTTGACGTGGGGAAAGGGCTATTCAGCATATTTTCCATGGTTTACGCCTCGAAAACAAGGACGTTATCGGGGAAATACTCCGCTTGGGGTACTTGTCACGCAGCCGTTGACTGATTTCAAAAATTTGGTTGGGATCCAGAGTGTGTTAGAAATTCATTTTCAAAATATGTACCATAAGAATGCAATGGCAACGAGGAAGGACTTCGTGAGAGACTATCACAATCCACAACGAAGCGTCCGTAATCTTCTCGACGAAAAACATCTTTCGCAAACTCAAGAGAACAGAAAACGGCTCATCCCCATTGTGAAAAGCAGAACATCCCACTTCGGGGGCATAGAGATGACGGAGATATTCCAAAAAATAAAACGCTCGTGCAAAACGAAAGAAATTTCAGGGCTTTGCTGAGATTCAGAATCGATTCAGGTGACACAACTCTAGAGCACCATCTTCAAGAGCGACCTATACCAGTGTTTCCTTTTTTCATTGGTATTGTTTTTACGTGGCGGGTCAGAAGTAGCCTTCTATGGGAATGTTTCGCCTTCTCCATTTAAACCGCCTTCAGACGGATGTTCTTAGTCTACAAAGGGATGCCGGGTCAAAGAGACCGGAAGTAGTGACTGCTTGAGCCACATATGTGTAAAAGAATGTTCTAGCCCTCCCAAGTGAATGGCTTGATCAAGAACTTTCCCTCACTTGCGTGAACTTCTACACATGATCCATCCTCCAGTTTTGGCTCATTTTCTCGTCAGTTTCTGTGAAGTTATACTTATTCTGGAAAGGCAAAGTGCCCAATTTTGATTTCTAAAAGTGCATTAAGTATCGATCATTGTTTCGATTTTGCACATTTCATTTTGTGCGTTGTGAAACTTTCGAAGAATATTCTCGCGGAGGGCACAGAATCAGAGAAAGAAAGCGAGGATGAAGATGGATTAATGGCTTACAGAGACTGCTGGAAAGAAAATTACCGAACCGATGAAGAATTGTCTCTAAGTGGATCTGCCATCGTATTGTTCTTGGAGACATAGAAAGAAAAATGTAATCTCCGGATGGAGAAATGCGCTTCGATAGGGACTGGTGGATGTGCGGTCATGCGTGTCAGAATATCGGAGCGGTCAACGATGTTCGGAGAGAAGCACAAAAGACGCTGTCATGGCTCCGTGTTTCTCGCACGAAACTCAGCAACAGTATTTCAGAGTCCGTGAAGAGCACGATTCAATCGAAAACGGTTGTCAGTACCATACGAGAGAGTCGAAAAAATTCTACAAGAACTCATTTCCCAAAACGTGTGCAGCCGTATTGGCAAAAGATACTTGGTGAAAAAATTGCCCAGTTGTGTGAAACAAGATGGGTAGAGAGGCACGATGCTGTCTTTTAATTTTATTTGCGAAGTTACCGTAGATCATCAGAGCTCTGTCAAAAGTAGTGAGTGGAAGAGGCAGGAGAGGCAACAGGCAAGCAACAATTCCTCATATCGGCTTTGTGCAAGTTCAAGATTTATCGTCAGGCTCTTCTGTCTCAGCATTGACATTCTATCATCACCCATTCCCTCAGCGTAGTTCTTCAAAGGAAGCAATTGATTTGTAGGAGGCATCAAAAGGAAATGATTGGGACGTTGCTTGCCACACGTTGGAAAAAGGGGAGAAAAGTTGATGAAATATTCCGATTGGTTATTCAGAAGCCAAAGAAATGGCGGGAAAAGAGCTCGATGTTGACGAAGCCAGAACTTGAGAACATATGGTCGACATCTCAGAGCGCAGAAATTACGACGTGAAAACTTGCGAAGATTACTACAGTGTTTCTGTTTCACAAGAAGTTTTGGATGGTCACCAATTGGGTATTATTTGCTCTCAAGGAAAAGCAAAGTCTTTTAAAAGAAAACGAAATCAGTAGTCTAATCGGATTAACTGATGAGAAAGATTCAGGAATCTTCTGGATTATGAAAAAGAGCGTTTAAAATTAGGAATTGAGAGTTGAATTAAGAAGGATTTACTAACCAAAAATTAGACACTGGCAGAGTTCCAACTTCTGCACTGGAAAAATTAAAAAAATGTGATGTCGACAAATTCCCAACAATCTACACCTATCTCCGACTATTCTGTACACTTCCCGTAACAAACTCGAGTTCTGAACGTTCTTTCTCTTATCTTCGCCGCATTAAAACACGGCTTAGGACGACCATTCTTCAAGAAAGACTAGTTGGATTAGCGTTGCTTCATACGCATCATGACATTCGCAAAACTTGGCAGTCATCGTTTTGCGATATGAAACACCCAATGTAAAAGGATTTTTCTGTTCGAATTTTTAATAAAATGAGAGCCACTATAATGCATGCATATGGGTGACTTTTCGATTACATAACCACTTTGTTTACCTAAAAATTGGAATTGATAATTTTCGTTTCATAATTTGTACTGTATTTCTCTCGCAATAATAAGTTTGAAACCCAAATCGAAGTATAAATAATAAATTCAACTTCTGAGAGCATACAAAGTAAAAATATGCATAATCGAACAGAATTGACTCCATTTAGCCTGGTCCGCCTGTCCGTTCGTTTGTTTATATATTGTAATTAGTCTCTCAGTTTTTAAGATATCGACCAGAAATTGAGAGCACATTCTTTTCTCATCAAGACACTGTTCATTTTTCAGAACTGTCGATATCGGCATATTGCATATAGCTCCAATATAAACTGAACGACGGGAATTAAGTGATGACTTTCGGCATGGTTTACTGTCTAAGGCAATTATGCAGCCTCCGAAGAAATTGATAACTAACCACTATCAAACCATTATAATATATAGCTGTCATACAAACCTACTTATTGAAATCAAGATAAGGATATTTTTTTATTTTTTTTACGCTATAAAAATATAATTGTGAAGAGCATTATAACTTCGGTGCAGCCGAAGTTAAAGTTTTCTTTAGTTTTAAATAATTATGTTAAATGTTTGGTTTATTTTAAAAAATTGGTCTGAATAATTTTCAAAAGTTATAAATATTGTTATTAAGTTAAAAAAGGCTTAAAAAGAACGGAAAATTTCGCATTTGCCTGGCCTGGTAACTTATCACAGACCGGCCTTGACAGTGCATCAGCTAAAAAGCCACTTTACTGCATCACTAGACAGAATTGCTACTCACAAATCAATTGACATTGTGAAAGGATTATTTTGAAATCTCTTCTTTGAGCAGAAAGAATAAGTAAGAAAATAACACAATAAACCCCAATATTGAATCGGATCGAAGCTTTCGATGACTGGAAATCAGTAAGTAAGATGTGAAGATAAATCCGGAGGTTATTATAAAATTCTTGTGTACATCTTTATATATTCAACTCCACAATATTTTAAAAATTTTATAAATTCAAATTAAGGTTAAGAAATACATAATTTATTTTATTTTTGCGCAGTTGCCGCTATATATATATAGTTTTAGTCTTTCTCATTATATGCCATATCGGTCAGCAATTTAGTCGCTAAAACAGTGCGAATTCCAAACGCAACCACATACAAGATAGTTCCAAATTCCGTGAATTTTGGCAACGATAAATTCCTACTGGAATGTGGGTTAAGGTGGGTGAGATTAAGCGACGGATTTTAGGACTGATTTGTGGAGTTTAAGTAAGTCGTTCGTTTTTAATACCCCTTCTTATTAATTCATTAGATACCTGACTTCAATCTGTATTAAAGTTATTCATTCCGATCAAAAATGGAGTGAATCCGTGAACATTTTAATATTTTTTTATAATACGCATTGCTGAGTTACACGTGTACAAACAACTTGGTGTATGGTATACGCTGTAGCTTAGTTTAGTAACTTTGGTCATAGCATTTATCATTTCAAATTTTTATTGCTGACGTGCGGATTCTCTCCACGCTGCAGGAAATTTTAGAGATTCCTGAAAGCGCTGGTATTGGTGGGAACAATTCCAAAGAATATACTTATGCTTGTGGCTTTTAGAGTTGGCAATACCAAAAGCCATACACCTTGAATTATATTTATTTGCAACAACAACGCTCTGTACAGAAAATCAATATTTTTATACCCTGAACAGGGTATATTAAGTTTGTCACGAAGTTTGTAACACCCAGAAGGAATCGTCGAAGACCCTATAAAGTGTATATATAAATGATCAGTATGTCGAGCTGAGTCGATTTAGCCATGTCCGCCTTTCTGTCCGTCTGTCCGTCTGTCTGTCTGTCTGTATATATACGAACTAGTCCCTCGATATCGTTTTGAAATTTTGCAAACGATATTTTCTCTTCAAGCTGCTCATTTGTCGGAACGGCCGATATCG
Source organism: Bactrocera tryoni (assembly GCF_016617805.1). Classification (NCBI taxonomy): domain Eukaryota; kingdom Metazoa; phylum Arthropoda; class Insecta; order Diptera; family Tephritidae; genus Bactrocera; species Bactrocera tryoni. The sequence goes on from NC_052499.1 coordinate 40,168,471, forward strand.
ACCACTATAACATATAGCTGCCATACAAAAAAGTTCTTGTATGGAAAACTTTCATATTTGACAAGATATAATAACGAAATTTTGTATAGATTATTTTCTAAGGCAACAACGTAATTTCCGAAGAAATTGTTCAGATCGGTTAACTATAGCATATAGCTGCCATACAAACTAAATGATCGGAATCAAGTTCTTGTATGGAAAACTTTTACATTTGACAAGATATATTCTGATCGGTTAACTATAGCATGTAGCTGCCATACAAACTGAATGATCGGAATTAAGTTCTTGTATGGAAAACTTTCACATTTGACAAGATATAATAACGAAATTTTGTATGGATTATTTTCTAAGGCAACAACGTAATTTCCGAAGAAATTGTTCAGATCGGTTAACTATAGCATATAGCTGCCATACAAACTAAATGATCGGAATCAAGTTCTTGTATGGAAAACTTTTACATTTGACAAGATATATTCTGATCGGTTAACTATAGCATGTAGCTGCCATACAAACTGAATGATCGGAACCAAGTTCTTGTATGGAAAACTTTTACATTTGAAAAGATATATTCACGAAATTTGGTATGGATTATTTGCTAAGGTAACAATGTAATCTGCGAAGAAATTGTTCAGATCGGTTAACTATAGCATATAGCTGCCATACAAACTAAATGATCGGAATCAAGTTCTTGTATGGAAAACTTTTACATTTGACAAGATATATTAACGAAATTTGGTATATGTTATTTCCTAAGGCAACAATGTAATCTCGGAAGAAATTGTTCAGATCGGATTACTATAGCATATATCTTCCATATAAACTGAGCACTTAGTTACTAAAAGAAATGCACCTGTGAAGGGTATATTAGCTTCGGTGCAGCCGAAGTTAAAGTTTTTTCTTGTTTAAAGTGTGTTAGCAAATTGAAA